>NW_017731351.1:5799673-5810887 GCF_001890085.2 Hipposideros armiger
CCCTTTCATCATTAATTACAAGCTGATTTTATAAAATGCATAAAAACATTTTAATGTACTTGAATATTTAAAGTGCTTTTACCACAAAAAAGAAAAAAACAGGAAAGAAATGAGGGAGAGATGAGCATGGAACTGTTGAATAAACAAGGACAAAGTAGGAAGCTGGGTAGAGAGGCCTTTTACTTCCTCTGTCATCATATGGGGACAACACTGTCTACCATATTTTCCAGAAGAGAGTGATGTGACTTCGGGTTTGTCAAGTGGCAAATCCAATGTTATTAAAAATTCTTAAAATGTGCTCTCATGAACTATGTTATGTCAAACACTTTTTGATAAAATTGTAAGCAAGATGTGACCATAAGAGAAAAAAAAATCTATATCTGTATCCTGGAGAGAACTCTGAGGGCCACAAGACTCATTCAGGACTTGGTGACAACCTGGGTGAGACAACATACAAAAGAAAGATCCTTTCAAACTTATGGCACAACAAAACGAGGTGTACAATACAAAAAGCTCTTTGGTCACTACAATGCTGAGCCAGTGGACCCTGCTTGTTTTTTCATGTCATTTACCATGGAATCAGAAACTAAATTCTAAAGTAATTCAACATGCCCACTGGTTTCTTCCCTCTGGTTATGGATTCATTCAACCAATGTGTGATAACACCTAGTGGTTGCAGCCATGGTATTTCTACATCAGCATTTATCTAAAAAGAGTTCACGTTCCCCAGAAATCATTATTTTGTAAGTAAAGTGATTTTTTAAATTTTTAACCTTTATTTGGAAATAAATTCAGACTAGAAGTTGCAATAGTACAAAGAGCACCCATATGCCCTTTACCCAGATTCTACTATTGTTAACATTTTTCCCCATTTTCTTTGCCATTCTGAACCATTGGAGGCCAACTTGATTACATCATGGGCCTTTACCCCAGATGCTTCAGTGTGTATTTCCTAATAATAAGGGTATTCTCTTACATAACCACAGTAGTTATCAACTTCAGTAAATTTATCATGGATGCAATACTTCTATCTAACCTACCATCTGCATTCCAAATTGCTCACTTGCCCCAGTAATGATTTTTATAACACTGTTTCTTTCAGAAATGAATCCAGTCTAAGGTCAGGTACTGCATTTAGTTGTCACATCCCTTTAGTGTCCTTTAATTTGGAAAATTCCCTTGGCCTTTCTTTGTCTTTTATGACATTGACATTTCTGAAGAATTCATTCTCTCTTTTTTTAAAAATAGAATGTTCCTCATTTAGAGTTGTCCCTGTTTCTTCATGATTAAATTCAGATTTTGCATTCCTGGCAGGGATTCTATATAAGTGATGTTATGTCCTTCTCAAGGTATCACATCCAAAACAGATGATACTTTTTAAGTTAAAAAAATATTTTTCATAGCACCTTAGACTAAATGTTCAACTTTAAAATAAGCTCCTGTTAATTTAACATGCTTTTTCTAAATGAAGAAAAATGTTTCTGTTACATAAAAGAAATTTTTACGTTTAAAACAAGTACGCCATCCAACATTTTATGCATCTATTTTCTGAGCTTTTCTGCGATCTTCTTTTATGATCAAGCAGCCAATAGCTGTAGGGTATTCGATAGCTTACAGTAGCTGTAAGAAGAAAACATCTATAATCATCTCTATAATATTCATCAACTCATTTCAACTGAGTTCTCCAAAAGTGTCTTTTTAAAATAGATTCTCAATCAAGACCTCCAAAATGAAAATATTTGCACTTTCCCTGTGTCAATTGCTTATTTAATCATAACCTCACTAAATTAAATGAGCCATTTAGGTGTTGTTGCAACAGACATTAACACTTATCTCTCTGAATTGACACTAAAACTACCATTCAGCGTGACATGATTTCATGAGACGTAGGACTGGTTTACTACACGTCTGTATTACAGATGAATTCTCGAGAAAAAGTGCATCCTGACAGCTGGTTTCAGTTCACCGTACTTTTTCTTAAAGAACATTTGTTTTCAATTTGTCTATAAATAATGGAAGAAAACACAGCTGAGGGGCCCAGTGTGATTTTTATGGAAGGTTCATTTTTGGAAATCTGATAAGCTTATAACCACATATGTTTAAAATTATTCTAGTATAAAATTCAGAAACTTGGGGTGAGGGAATACTACTTGTCAAGCAACTCAATGTTTATTTTATCTACCTATTACTTAGCATTATTTGTCAAACATTTTGTGTTTTCAGAAATTTTAGAAAAAAATTTAAATACACATTAAACTTGACAATGCTCATTACAAACCTTTAGCATGTAGATGTTATTTATTTACCATACTTTAAGGCTGTAAGTTCATAGGCAAATAGAAATGATAAATATGTGTGTTAATGATGTACAATGAGAGAATTATGCACGTGCACAAGACCTGTTGGAAGTACAGCAACACATTTGCACATGTGGGCATATTGGGTACGGGTATGTTGTGTTGTTAAGGGGATCTGTCTTATACTCTTCTTCTAGAAGGGTACAAACTTAGCAATACAAAACAAACAAGACATTTTAAGAGGTCTTGAAGATAAAAGATTCTTCTCTGTTAGGTAATGATCTGGCCAACAGAATTTAATTTCATGTGTACTATAAGTTGTCTAATAGATAACAGTTGACCCAATCCTATTTATGTCAGACATATGTTCTGCTTTGAAAATCCAGCATGTGAATTCCAGTTGGAAAGAAGTTTGTTATATGTATTAATCATTCTGTAAGGTAGTGTGAGCAACTCAAACCACAGTTTTCTTAAATTAGAAGGAAGTAAGTTGCAAACACTGGATGAGATATTTAAGAGCATCTGATAAGAATTGAAACCATAGCTTCGAAAGTTCTAGAGGATTATTCCTTAACATAAGTTTTTATTACTATTATGCCTCTTATAGTCCAGTCTATAAAGATAAACTTTGACAGACCACAATGACAAAACACAAACTTCATATTCATGTTCCACACAGAATCCAAATTTCTCTGCATCATCTCTGAATAATACATTTAGGACTGGAAGAAGCCAAGAGTCATTTTGTGGTCTCTACCTATTGTTGTAAGAAAATAAACATAAGATAGAAGCTCTCCTTCAGAACCTCCTATTCTTTGGGCATATCAATGTAAAGATAGTACAAATATCACACACACACACACACACACACACACACACACACACACACACACACACACACTGGCAATTAAAATCTTAGATAAACATGGCATGCTTCACCGTTCTTTTAATAAAGAATTACTTTTCGGTCAAAGGGTACAAACTTCCAGCTATGAGATGAGTAAGGACTGGGACTCTAATATTGAGCATGGTGTGTGTATTAACAACACTGTATAATATACTTGAAAGTTGCTAAGAAAGTAAATCTTAAATATTCTCACCACACACAAAAATGTGTGCTTATGTGAGGAGGTGGATGTGTTAACTAACCTTATTCTGAGAATCATTTTGCAATAAATAGTGTATCAAATCCTCATATTATACACCTTTAATGTACTCAATGTTATATGTCAATTATCTTTCAATAAAGCTGGAAAACAAATAAATAAAAATTACTTTACAATGGTCATCAGATTAAATTGCTTTTTAAAAAATTTCTCAGATACATTTCTAAAGCCAAAGGAGTAGAAATGGGTCAAAACTGAGGGAAAGGGCAACGCTGAAAACTCACAGGCTGAGTCTTGCTGTTATTTACGGAAAGACATACAAAGTCACCCTTTGTCACAGTTTTTTTTTTTTTTCAGGTTTTGAAATTTTTTACCAAAGAACCACCAACATCCAAATGAGTAAGAAAGAGCATTTCCTTCTGGACACAATTGAGAGACAGGTGCTGGATAAGAGGGAATTTATCCAACTGCCAAGGAAGGATGCACTTCAGATTTGTTAAACATTACTCATGTTTCTCAACAAACACAAAGAAACTGCTTGTACCATAAAACCAAAATTGTCAGAATTTGGAGAATGGCAAAGTCATTGGGAATGTGGACTTAGGAGCCAACCATCACATTTAAATTCTAAATTTGCCATTCATGTGCTGTGTATCCTTGGAGATTTAACTTTTGGGCCTCAGTTTCCTCATCTGTGTAATGGGAATCATGATAATGCTTATCTCTAGGGTCATTATGATGAATAAATTAACCAGTACTCAGAAGTATGTACTTAGAACAATGCCTGGAACAGATACTCAAAAATATTTGTTGCTATCTTTGTTCCTAGAGCAACACAACATAAGGAACACATTTGCCAAAGTCTGGTTTCACCAAAGATTGGCTATTTGATTTCTTGCAGCTACTCTGACCCAGGCATGTCTAGTCAGCCAAATTTTCCTTCATAAAGAGCATTATTATTATTATTAATCAAATCACCGTTTGGCATAATAGGCAAAACACACAACTCTAAACAATGTTGGTTTTAGCTAGCACGCATCTCCACTTGAATCTTAGTTTCCACGTTGTTTTATGTTGATCCGTCCACAAGTAGTTACTGGGTGCTGCCTCAGCCCTTAACACTTGACAAGGCACAATGAGGAAACATTTCAGAGAATTCCGATGTTGTTAGAGAGACTAGATTAATGACCTGAAATAATGAATTAATTGCCCTTCAACACTGCCCTTCGTCTTACCCGCCTCACTGAAGCTTCCTCTGCCACACCAGGTACAAGGCCCGGATTTCCACAGCTGTTGGCGTCCTCTGTTTGCCTCAGTTATGGACTTCCCCCCTGCCTTGACTTTCAGCAAGCTCAAGTTCGCTCACCCTTACTAGACCCTTGCTGCTGCTCAGTAATGTTTTTCTTCATCTGTCGAAACCTTTACATACTTCCTACAACTGCTCTAATAACGGGGCATGTGGAAGGAAATAGGGGTTTGCAATCAAGAAACTTGGACTTTCATATGAGCTTATACGTAAGTATTTAAGCCTTAATTTCCTTATTAGCAAAATGGGAATAATGAGGCTGTACAGTGCCGTTGTGGAGTTTAAAAGGAAGTGTGTGTACGGGGTCAAAACAGTGCCTCCTCCGAGAAGACACCAGGTGGCGTCCCCTGGGTCCCGCCATCTCACCCACTCACAGCGTCGACCCCTTGGAAACCACGTTGCGTGAGTGGCTCTTCCTTGGATTTAAGCTTTTAAGACTGTATCTCTACATTCCTCTCGCCCTTTCCCTCCTGCCTTGGAGGAAGGCACACCACTCCTGTCCAAAGCCAACCCCTCCACCCCCTCCCTATTGATTTAGCAGCATTATGGGCTGCTCACTATGAGCCAGGAACAAAGTACTAGTGATTCAGAAAGGAGAGACCTGGGCACAGCCCCGAGGGGCTCACAGGGAGCTGGGGGAGGTGCACAAGCAAACGTGTGTGCGACACGTTTCACAACACAGTGAGGTGCCCGCGGAGGCGCCCGAGCCTAAGAGAACCAAAACACAGCCCACAACGCAAGATTTCTTGTCCTTCCATCTTATTACATCCAACACGCAAAACCACCCAGAAACGAAGATTTGCCTTCTAGCATCCACTCACTGGAATACCATCTGCCATCTAAAAAGACATCCGATTTGCCTGTGTCACAGGCACTGGCGACCAGTATCTGTGGACACAAGTGGACACCTTAGCCCTTCCAAGCTGGACAACCAGCTCCACCCACTGTTGAACATTCCACTCTGATTTATTCAGCAGTGGAACGCAGCCGACCTCCATCCTGTCCCAGACAGAGAGAGACCGGAGACCTGCAGGCACAAACTTGAAGTCACCTCAAACATCACATTCTTTCAGTTACTCCCATGAAGGAAATGGTCATTCATTCCTACCTGCTTTCTTAGCCCCATGCTGCTTTCTCTGACACCTCCAGTCCTTCACTTCTCCTGGCTTTTGGTTCCCTGACTTCAAACAGCAACCTGCCCATCCCATCTGATGTCCTTCACCGAGCTAGATGTCCTGTCCACCCCCATTCTCTTCTTTCCATTTACCACCAAAGTTCATAGCTTTTATGAGTATTGCCTTTGCTTTCCCACAACACATTCTCTCCTAAATGATTTGTAACGTGGCTGCTGACCCTATGCTTTTAAAAGGCAGCTCTGGTCTTTGCAGATTTTATTTGTTTTACTTGTGTCACCCTTCTTTCTACCAGCGTCTCTTTTTTTTCCTTTAGAAGACAATTATCGCCTGGCTCCCACCTACCTCTCATGTTTTTCCTTGCTTCTTCCTTCTCTTTCTCATTCAGAAATTTGAGTGCTTTCCAAAAACCTAGTCCTTATGGAATGATCTTACTCATTTCAAAGGTGTTAACTAGCACTCAATTAACACAATTCCTAAATCTACATTTCTAGCCACAACTCTCTCGGGAACCCAAATCCAGCATCCCAAATTACCGATGTGACATTTTCAATAAAATAAACTACAATCATTTCAAACATAAAACCCCAGATTCTTCTCATGGATGCTCTGCTTCTGCTAATCATCATACTTTAAATCTTAATGTCATTTTAATCTGCACCCTCATACCCATTTAATTTCTAAGTCCTACAAGTACTTCCTTTCCAGCGTTTCTCATATCTGTCTCCACTTTCCTCTTCTCATTGCCTTCACCTAATCAAGGCCTTTACACACACCTTGATTACAGCAACCGAGTCCTAACCAATTTCTCTGCCTCAACTATCCCACCCCACCCAGTCTGTGCCGTATGTTTCCAGCCAATGAGTCTTCCTAAACGATAACATCACTACCCTGCCCAAACATCTTCCATGGCTTCCCAACACCTAAAGGACAAACAGCTATAAGCCGATAACCAGGGCCAGTTTCAAGCAAACCCTAACCTGCTTTTCAGGTTCATCTCCCACAATCCTCCTTGCCGGTCAAACGGCCCCACTAGCTATCCTCCAAAACACTTTTGTGTCCTTGGTCACTGTTCCCTGAAAGAAGACACATGCTCCCTTGCCCCTTCTCTTCTAACCAACACTCCCCATTTCTTGAAGGCTTGTGGCAAGCCCCACCTTCTCCCACTTCTAGGGCTCTCTGAAGACTGAATCCTAGCAACTCCATCTCCACCACTTGTCCCCTAACTCGTTTGCTTACTCCTTAGGACTAGTTATTGTGTATGTTGGTCTCTTGGGTTTGGAAGTATTTGGGGAAGAGTGTCATGTTGACTTTTAGGAAGAGCATTCTTGTGGTGGTACGCAGGATGGATTGGGTGGGCATGGGCGCTGCAGGCTCCGAAAGCATTAGTCAGCCATCGCTGGGTCAAGATACAAGGTGAGAGGGAAGGGGGAGACACACTTACTGGAGCTGCGTCCTAAACTGGATTTTGGAGCATGGCACACAATGGATGATAAAATGTGGGTATATTACTAGCTTGGATAACAACAGTAAGGCTTTATTTCACAAGAAAATGTGGAAATTAGCATGATTTTAGGAAAAATAGTGAGAACATTAATATGTGCAGAAAAATTGTTCACTTGGGTTTATTCTAGTGAAGGTGTTTTCAGGTAAAACTGTTGATACCAATCTCCACAGTTTTAGCAGAGTTTCAGTGTGAATTTCTCATTCCTTTTGCTTAGCTCTAAAAAATATATACTCTAATGACAAATTATTGTACATATTCAAATTTGGTTAGACTCCAACGAGAAATTCTTTGCTAATACCATAATAATTCCTGTGATAGGAAATTATGACCCGATCTAAGCACTGGCTAACAGCGCTGATTTTTATAGAATATTAGATGACGATAAGCATGATGATACAATCCTTTTATTATTCAAATGATCTACATTCATTTACTGCTTAATTCAGCTCCACTAAGCATAATTATTCAAAATTCTACTTTGGGAAACAGGCAAAATGAGTCCAGTCTCTATGGTAATTTGGACTTCCTCAGTTACATTTCCCACAGTTCTTTCGTGTTCATAATGTTTCCTCCGCAGGTGAAAAGTCAAGGACTGATGATTTGAGCATCCTGTATTCGTAAGAGCTGATCTTTTATTAGAGCCTCTATCTTATCAATTGAAAAGTTCAAGGGTATGTTAGCCCTGATATTTGTAGCATTGAAATGGAATCAATGTTCCTGCACGGTTTTTCTTTTCCTTTTTCAGGCTTGCTCATTTTTGTGTTTGTTTTCTCATGGTTTCAAAACTTACTCTACCAAATTCCCAAGACTGGAATTATTTTCTGTCACTGCAGTCATTGAAGCATAGTATTGTTTTGTTTGCCACCCGGAACATCCTCCAGTTCTAGGCAAAGGGGAGAAGAGGAGAAGAAAGGGGGAGCAGGTGCAGAGGTTCTATTCATGAGGGCGCTGACCCTCAGCAGGGCTTTAAAATAGGATTAGACACCCAAACAAGAAAAAGGTCACACTTGACATTTCCACTGGAAATACCAATGCAAATAGAGCTGATCCTAAAGACATTTTTCACACACACAGACAGACACACACATATACAATTTTAGACAGGCTTAAGAGAAAAATGATAAGCGTCCATGAATATTTCCCTAAAAGCAAAAAACTAAAAAACCAAAAAAAACCCCACACAACTATTGGAAGTAGAGCTCAATGATTACAGCAAACATGATTCAAAAAGCTCATCTGAGAAATGATTTCTCTTTAACTTATTTGTTATTTTTAAGGGTTGTTTCTTTACTTTCTCATGGGAAGAAAAGCAAGAATGCTGTTGATGGGGGGGAATGAAATAAAGATTTGGAAATTTTAATTATGCTATATTCAAACTCATTTATTTTTTAAATTTAGTCTCTAATCAAATCAACCTCCTTTCTACCTGCAATTTATCCCTTAGTGTCCTGCATAACTGATGATAAGATTAATGATAACATTTTTTCTCTCAATTTTCTATTCATATTTAAAGTAGCCGACCAAAATACCTAATACCAAAGTAAAATTTGGAGGCACCTAGATGACGAAATTTGCCTCAAGCTGTTCAAGATTCACATATACCTTTTGAAGATTTCCAAATGGTTCACAAAAACGGAGATTGCCCCTTGAACTCATCACATGATTCTGAGAAAAACTTATGACTCTTCCAGCTCTAAAAATGCCCACCTTCACTGGTGTAACTGAGACACGTATGCCTATTAATAATGTCCCCCAAAGTCAGCCAGACCAACATAGGCTCATGCCCAATACAACGAATTTAGGAGGAATAAGTAAATTCTAGAGCCTACATGTATGTAGCCACCCAAAGGCAGTCCAAGAAAAACACACCTGCTGTGTAGACTCATATTGTAACATATTAGATACAGGAGGCTATTTACAAATTGTTAAGTTTCTTGACCATTTAACGATGAAAAACATATGTCAATTCTACCATAGAGAAACTAAAGCCCTTTAAGTAAAGGATTGTCCCGACCTGGTATGGTGGGGCATGGGGAAAGGGGTGAGTCAGTAGGTCTAAATTCTACTCTTGTCCGATGACCACAGGTTTTGAAATTGTCTCTCAAACTGAGATGATGTAATTTGCAGTCTTTTATTAGTCAGCGTCACATAAAGCTGCCACAGTGTCAAAATGGTGTAAGATTACGTGGGTTAACAAATTGAGTTCAACTGAAAGCAAAAGCAGAAAAAGAAAAAGGCAACCTTCCCATTGGAAATGAATAATTCCATTAAGTTATCTGAAACTAGAAAAATAAATTTAAGGACACTCATAAAAACCTGTTAGCTCCTAGGGATCAAGGACCCCCATATCTCAATCTGAGAGAGCACCCACATACTGCAGCAGCACCCACACAGTCGGCCTGGGACATGGCTTACCACATTCTCATCTCACAAGTTAAGTGTAATCATCTAAATTGCCATTTTATCCTTAATGAAATCCAAGAACCTGTCATAGAAGAAAATATTTTTTTGTTAAAGATCAGCTTTAAGGTCACGGTTTCAAACAAGATTGTTTTTAAATCACATACGAGCTACGATATTAAGCATCTATGGGCATTAACTATATGTAGTGGAGATCATGAAGACTGAAAAAGACCTAGAATAAGCTGAATCTTGGAAAGCATCTTTGCTGCAATTATTGGGATTTGCCAGCCGAGAGAAAGACTTTGTGTGAATTACCTTTAAAAATATTCTAATAGTGATACCTAATTTTCCTTTTGGATGCTAGCCAAAATCATCTCACCTAAGTTTTTTTTGTTTTTTAAAGATTTTTATTGGGGAATTGGGAGAAGGGGAACAGACAAGTTACTGTCCTTTTGTTCTTCAGTCTAGTTGTGGAGGACGTTACTTCACTGGCCCAAGTTGGCACCATCATTGCGCTCTTCCCGAGCAAGACAGATCGGTCACCGGCTTCTGGACGGCGGCTGATGGAGGCTGCTGGCCACGCACGCTGGCTGCTGGCTACACATGGTAGCCCACAGCAACCCACTGCCAGGGGCTGCAGCCTACCCCAGCGCCGCAGGCAACTCACGGCAGCCCAGCTCCAGGTTGAGCTGTTGTTCAGCATCTCAGCTGTAGAGGGCAGTGTCACTGGCCCTCATACGTGGGATCCAAACCAGGGCCCTCTGGCGTCCCAAGCCAGCTCTTAACCAACACAACACTCCTCCAGCCCTCACCTAAGTATTTATGTGGCTATTACCACTGGGATCCATTAAATGTTTAGCTGAAGACACAATATTAAACTGAACTGGGAACTGTTGATCAAATTTTATAAAACAGTTAAAGGAAAATTTCATAATTCCAAGAATGTCATTTATTTCTTTTTTTCACCAAAGAGCTACAGGACTTGAAAAGAAAATGTAAAATGTGTTTTGGAAGACAAGGTGAGAAACCAGAAAAAAAGAGATCAGATTACTTACAACTCATAGATTACATGGAAAGGAAAGAAAAAATTTTTAACTGAAATATAATGTTTCATTGTTTTTCAATTAGAAAAGCAGTACATGATGATTATGCAAAACTTGGAAGATAAAAACTTGAAATCTTAACCTTCATAAGTAACCACTGTTTCAGGGCTTTCATTATGCATATGTGTACATGTATAAATAAACAAATATTTTTAAAAGGGATTATACTGTTTATATAATCCCATGTACTTTCCAATCCATCTCTAGTTATTTCCTTGGAATTGATTTTCAAAGGAGAAATTATGAGTTAAAAAATATATATACAGGGCCGGCCGAGTGGCGCGATGGTTAAGAACTGGCTTGGGATGCCAGAGGGCCCCGGTTCAGATCCCACATATGAGGGCCAGTGACACTGCCCT
>NW_017731351.1:5811247-5827223 GCF_001890085.2 Hipposideros armiger
ATATATATATATATATATATATACACACACATTCATTGTGTCTTGCTCTCTAAAACACAGTTGCTTTCCAAAAGAGTCATCTATGTATACTGCCATAAGCAATGTATTTATCTTGCTAATATCAATAGTAGGTACTTTATCTATACTTGGATATATGATGCATAGCTATTATATACTTTCAAAGACATATCATTATTGCTTTACTCTATGATTCTTTGATTACTAATGAGGTGGAAATTTTTTGTTGGTTGAGTACTTATGATTCTCTTTTGATTTACAATAACCCTTATTTTTTTTCATAACTAACCTATGATACTAATGCTTTTTGCAAATTTTTTTCATTTTATCATTTTACTTATTCTTTTTAAACAAATTTTCTTTTATAATTTAATCCACTGTATTTACTACATTGTTCTGTTTATAAAGTTTGTCCTCATCTCAAAGTTAAATACATATATTTCCTTCTAGGATTTTTTTGTAGTTTTAATCCATTGAATATTTGTTATAATGTATAGTAAAAAAATGAAATTTTATTTTTTTTCTCCAGATTCTTGGTCTCCCAACCAATTGTCTTTTATCCAAGACTTTATTTTTACATCATGAAAAATAAAAATTAGGAACTTTTCATCATTTTAAAAATTGAGGAAATTTTATAAAAATTATAAAAATGATGAACTTTTCCAGAGCTCTCTATTCTACAACTGGCTTCTTTGTCTATTTTTGTTTTGGTACCTGAGATTTTCTTTATGGCACAATATAATCAATTAACATATTTAACATACATTTAAAAAGAAGTGTATTCTTCATTTAAGTTATATACCAAGTTCAATAATTAGCTGTCAATTCAATTTTTTTATTCGGATTCCTGTCTCTATATATATTATCTGCTTGACTTGTCACAGCTGGGGGAAAAGTGTATTCCTTTCCACAATAATTATATGTGTGTCTACTGCTGTATGTATTTCTAGTATTTTTTATTTTATATACTGATCTCGATTCCTATTATAATACCTATATAATTCAGTTTATGACTTGTTTTTCCACAGTATAAGTTATACTTTTTGACAGTGTAAAATGACCCAGAACACCCATTTTTATTGTGTATTCTGCTCTGTAGGTTTGTAGTGCTTTTAAACTCCCCCCAGATTCTGACAATAGGATGGCTATTAATTTTATTTTTTAGTGTTGCTAGAGGTTTTATTTTATTTTGGGCCTCTGGACATATTTTTCATGAGAATCCAGGAGAGGCTAACTAACTCAGGTTTAATTTAAAACAGGAACCACCCCAGAACAAAACACACTGAATGCACACAGGCTACCACTCCGTGCGGAGCACTTGGCATATATTATCTCATTTAAACATCACAATAACTTCACTAGATGGACAGGCCACTTCTAACCTCTGCAGGTGGGGGCCAGAGTACAAATGGAGGGCCTTTCCTTTCCCACACCCAGCTCTGTCCCATGCCACAGGCATCTCACACGTGTGTGTGGACACTGCAGCTCCCACACCCAGCTCTGTCTATTTCCGCCTTCCTCAGCTGCCCCTTCCCATGATGGCAGCATTATGCCACCATTGTCTACCTGTGAGAACACACCTGAGACGGAGTCCTGTACTTCCCTGAAGGCAGACCCTGTTGTTTTGGGTTCAGAATTCTGGGGTCCAGGGTACCCAGAATATGGGGAGGCACAGGCTCTGGGAGAGTGGCCATGTCCCCTTGGGCCCTCAGACTCTCAGGCATATGGGAAAAGGTGAGGTCAGAGAAAGGGCAGAGCAGGGTCCTCTAAGGTGGGGAGGGGCAGTGTGCCAAAATAAGACATGGGTGCCCAGGCCTAAGGGCGGTATTGAAAGATATTGTCAAAAAAAAGAAAGAAAGATCTTGTCCCCTGCAAGTGGCCCTGAAACTACAATTGCCTAATCCTAAACTCATGCTTCCCATCTGTATTACTGATCTTTAATTTACGTGCATCACAGAGGTACAGTGGTTCCAAATGATAGGCTGTGGTGTTCTGGAAAGGACTTTGAGCTTCTTGAAGTTAAAAAGGAGTTAAAAGTATAGAATACTTCTTGAATGGCTACATCACTTTGCTGAGGAAGAAAACTGAATAGCCGAATCTACTTTTATTAACGTTCGACTTACTTAACCCCCTTTCAATGTCCGCCTAAGCACACAGATGTTTAGGTGGACTCAGCAATGTCCCCATTACCTCTTGAGTTAGAAAACAGGACCGGAAATAGAATCCCGAGGGCACTGTCCTGCTCTGCAATACTTCCTGTAAATCCCCAGGGTGGCTTGGAGGGCCAGGCACTCCTTGTCCCACAGGGCCAATTTTTCACAGCAAAAACTGATTCTAAATAGGTTTGCCTGCTGCCTCTCACAGGAAGCCTGGCACAGAGCTAACGGGCTCCTGTAGGACCTTCAGAGCCCGAAAGATGAAACGTAATTTCTCTTTTGTTACTAGCAGCCGTTCCCTGCTGCCACACAGCCTTTTCCATGGAAGGATGAATGGTTCATTAGCTCACTCCTCATCCTCAGAACTCGGTAGGAATTGGATTGCTTCTTTAGGCTGTGTTCATTTAACTTTTTCCCTCTTTTTAATTAGTCAGTTTTTCTTTCATTTTCATTGAGGTTTCTTTTTTATTAAAAAAAAAATGTCATTCTGTACATTTGCCTTTCTAAAGTCACGCAATTTCTTCATTTCCATTGTTTAACAAAGCCATCTTCCTTTTGGTGGGACTTTCCTCTCAATTTATTCATAAAATAGTCCTTTATTCTACTAACCTCTACGAGGGCAATGTTTGCCTCCACGAGGTGACCTGACCTTTGCGTTGGATCATCTTTTCCACTCCACCAACCTTAGGGCTGAAAAACGCTTTATAACACATGGAGGATGTTACGAATTTTAGCTGGAGACAACTGAAGGTTGTGACAGAGGTGAGTGCGAGGCTTTTGTTTGTTATGGCTTAGATGGTCCGGAGGAATGGATGAGCTAGGGGTGTGTGTGTGCTTAATTCTAGCATCCAAAAATGCATGCGAAGACTGAAATATCAGCTCCAACAGACCAGTCACCTTGGCAGAGATACAAACAGAAGTGGAGGGGATTCGAGAGAATGGAGGAGGGCAAGCATCACTTGGAGAGAGCTGCTTTTGTTGATGTCAACTCACCTGATATACAAATTACTAATGATGACAACACTACAAGTAAGTCTTTTAATCGTGCTTTTTTCCAGCTACCAGCGATGACAGCACCATAGGCAGCTCCCCTGGAATGGCGCACGTGTGTTCTTCTGACGGGGAGCAGTGAATATTGCCCACTCTCTGATGCAGCAAAACTATTTTCAATTTAGGAAGTTTTCATTTAATCAGACACAGTTCATTCCTTTCTGAATGGTTTATTTTGATCTTGGTTGATTTAATGGATTCGAGTAACTCAGGACATCAAAAAATCTAACCCATGGAAAGATTTAGACTTGCTTACTTTTACAGACCTTCCAAAGTCTCACTTAGAATTTACAACAAAGATTTAAAAGAAGGGGAAACTAAAGTTTACAAAGTAAAGGCACAGCAGAAATTGTTTTGATAAAAATGTCATTTCTGCAATTACTTTCATCTGGAATTTTTTCTGCCTAACTACATGATTCCTTAATAAATTATTTTTAATTAAAGAGAATTCGGTAATCATAAACTTGGGGGGAGGGGGAGTTTCTTTCCTTAAAAAAAAAAAAAAGTCATTACAATCCAAAATAATCAGAAAAAAACCACCAACAAATAAAATTGAAATATTTTCTTAAAGATCAGTGTTATTTCTCTAACATGTTTAACAATTAATGTGACATATTTTACAGTTCATTTATATTATGCTGAGGATTTTTAATGTTTTCAAATTATCCTTTGTTCACTCTTACTAATAGTAATTACTATCATTTTCTTCCCCAAACATCATCAGAGTTTAAAGTTCATGGGTTCTGATGGTTTTTCTCCATGTGAGAGTATGAAAATCTAAGAGAAGGGACACCATTTCTTATCATCTGTCCCCAGGGAGACCTGGTCTGTAGTGGGAGGTCGATAAGTAGTTTTGAAATCAATGAAATTTAAAATTGGCTCGAAGCTCACAAAATTTGCTACTTGAGAATAGCAGATTAAAGAAACAAAAATAAAACTCCCTTCTCCTTATGAGTATGTAAGCCTAGCTACCTAGCACCACCAAAATACAGTTAACATCTTCAATGCCTTAGTATTAAGGCGTAACTCAGATACCAAGGAATATAAGGTGTGGCAAAAGGAAAGCCTCACGAATTTGGACCAACTCAGATGCTGACCAGTTTGCTGTGGTAAAACGACCAACTGGGCCGGCCGAGTGGCGCGACGGTTAAGAACTCGCTTGGGATGCCAGAGGGCCCCGGTTCGGATCCCACATATGAGGGCCAGTGACACTGCCCTCTACAGCTAAGATGCTGAACAACAGCTCAACCTGGAGCTGGGCTGCTGGGAGTCGCCGGCGACGGCGTGGGCTGCAGCACCTGTGGCAGTGGGTTGCCATGGGCTACCGTGTGTAGCCAGCAGCCAGCGTGAGCCGCCAGCAGCCGCAGTGAGTGGCCGTCCAGAAGCCGGCGACTGATCTGCCTCGCCAGAGAAGAGCGCGATGATGGTGCCAACTTGGGCCAGTGAAGCAACGTCCTCCACAACTAGACTGAAGAACAAAACAACAGCAACTTGTCTGTTCCCCTTCCCCCAATTCCCCAGCACTATTCCTATCCCCCAATTCCCCAATAAAAATCTTTAAAAAAAAAAACAATAAAAAACAAAACAAAATAAAAACGACCAACTGCTCTAACACAGAGGTTCTAACATAGCTACCATCTACATCTGCTCGCCTTAAGGGTGTTTTAATAGCTAGAAAATGTAACTTCCTGACTTTCAGAATGTGCTTGCTCTGGATCTATCTAGAAAAAGAACACTGGTTTTGTGAATAAAATAATACCTCATTTATCCAGTATTACCAGAAATAAGGCATTTCAACTTTATTTACTTTGAGCATTTTTGAGGGAAATCTTCCTAAATCTAAAGTGACCTATATACTTCCCTTCCTTGTTAAGGAAAGTAAACGTAATTGAATTTGCCTGATGGCTCAGGGGTACCCTGTGAGCATCTATCGCTATGCAACGGCAGGTAGCGGCATGGCCTTCACGTAACACCATGCATTTAGGTGAGGTCATTAAGTTCACAAAGCTTCTATGAACACAACATTCCATTTGATTCATAGTAAGTGGTCCCAGGTTGCCCCGTTTTTTGAGTTCCCATAGCACTTTCTCTGCTTCCTGTCAGGTCGTCGAATGTCACTGCTTGCGCTTTCGTTGCCTTCCTCCCTAGCAACTCCTGACTGACAGCCCCCCGCTTGATGGCAACCAGATAGCCAGGTTTGTTAAAACTGTCTCTAAAACAAACTCTGAGTTGGTGTGAAGGTTTGAGAAATTCTATGGATATTCATGTTCACAAGCTTCAGTGCATGGATTTTCTGTTAGTCCTTCAGACTTCACACAGTTCACGTTCTTGGTGCTAGTAATCATTTTTGTGCTAGTAAACCACCTCCCCAGCCAACACATATTTGTTGAGTGCCTCCCAGAGCCAGAAACTTCTCCACAAGAGGATCACAGTGGCTAGGAAAGCAAACATGGTCCCTGAGCCAATGGAGTTTACAATCTAGTGGCGGAGAAAGGCAATAAACAAGTGAACAAGCAAATAAACACTTAACTACAGCCACGATATGAGTGTTCTCACAGTGACTGAAGCAACCACAGCCCCCTACATTATAGCATAATTACCTTCCATTTATATTGCTCAGTATTTCATGGCATTTCCACGTATTTTGTTTCATGTTAGCCACAAATGGTAGCGGGGTAAAACCCTCCGGCAAAGAAGAAACTGAGGTTCTGAGAGTTTTCCTGGTCAGTGGTCCAGCCAGGGTTGGAACAATGGATGCCTGTCGCCCTCCACTCCCTTCTGTGTTCGTCCCATTGGATGAGAGGACATTGCTTGGAGCAAGTTCCACCGCGGAGCTGCCTCTCCCTCACAATTCCTAGCTTTCGACTTTATTTACTTTGACCATTTTTGAGGGAAATCCTCCAAAATCTAAAGTGACCTACATACTCCCCTTCCTAAGGAAAGTAAACATAATTGAATTTGCTTGATGGCACAGGGGTATCCTGTGAGCAGCCATCACTACACAACGGGCAGTTTGGCTGATTAGCCCGACAAAGTCCTGTACAGTCTTTTGAGGCTAGTTTATCTATGAGCCTTTAAGTTTGTGTTGGGTTGTTTGTTTTTATTCCAGCTCTACCCAGCGAGTGATTTAACACCCTTTGCAACGTCATCCAATAAATCATTGTGGTGGTAAGAATATGTTCTTTGGGGAGATATAAGTTTAAAGATGATTTGGTCATTGGTGGACTATCTGAGCTGTACCATCCTGCAGAGTCGAATATAAGGCACTTGAAGGGCAGGGCGGTGAAGGAAAGGTCAGGGTCGTTTGAATTAAGATGGCAGATGGCAAGGCACTGTATTTCTGAACACCACAGTGGAAGGACTAGAGAGGAAGAGGAAAGAGGACAAGGTTTGGGGATTTGGAAGTTATTAGCATTAATAGGTGATAGAGAGTACAGTGCTAGAGAAAGACCCCTGTGAATGTGTGAGCTGTTAGATAATGAGGCAGAGACCTCAATGTCCCTAAGACCAAGGTCAGAGAGGTGAGAACAGAGGGATCAGGAATTACACCAGCAAAAGGATTTCCAAGAACTTGGGGAGGAACAGGCTCTGGGAGAGTGGCCATGTTCCCTTGGGCCCTCAGATTCCCAGCCATATGGGGAAAGGTGAGGTCAGAGAAAGAGCAGAGCAGGGTCCTCTAAGGTGAGGAGGGGCGGTGAGCCAAGATAAGATCTGGGTGCCCAGGCCTAAGGGCGGTATTGGAAGATGTTGTTCCCTACAAGTGGCCCTGAACCTACAATTGCCTAATCCTAAGCCCATGCTTCCCATCTGTATTACTGATCTTTAACTTACGCGCATCACAGAGGTACAGTGGTTCCAAATGATAGGCTGTGGTGTTCTGGAAAGGACTTTGAGCTTCTTGATGTTAAAAAGGAAGTTAAAAATACAGAATACTTCTTGAATGGCTACATCACTTTGCTGAGGAATAAAACTGAATTACTGAATCTACTTTTATGAAAGTTCAACTTACTTAACCCCCTTTCGATGTCCACCTAAGAACACAGATGTTTAGGTGGACTCAGCAATGTCCCCGTTCCCTCTTGTGTTAGAAAACAGGACTGGAAATAGAAGCCCGAGGAACCCAGTTCAGTAAAGGGAATGAAACTCAAATTGTAGAGTGGCTTTGGTGAAATAAAATATTAGAAAATATTGGAAGTTATAATATTTCAACAACTGTTTTATTTCATGACAAAACTAATGCCCAATTAATTGTATGAAGGTAGCCATTTCTGTATGATATTTTACCATAACTTTATTGTTTTACTTTCAATGTTTAAGAAAGAATTTGAATTTTCTTCCCAATCAAAAGGAGGATTATTGGCTTACTTTTATGATTCTTTGTGATAATATACATAATAATCCGTAAATATGCTCTGTGGCCTTATTACCAAACCTCTATGCCCTCCTTAAAGTTAACCTCATCATCAATAATTTGCTAGTATGTCATTTTTTTTCAATGAAAGTATAATTTTATCTTCACATTTATAAAAGTCAAAAGGAGACACTGCTATGTTAAGTATGCAGATAATCAGCTTTCTGGGCATAGCAACAAGAGACTATAGTTTGCAGCTTTAACATGTATTTAAACTTTTTATAGCATCGCTATACTAATACTCTAACATGGAGGTAATTAATAAATGTTTGTTGACTTGAACACTATGACTACATAGCTTTTTGTGTGCTTGTTTGTTTTTCTCCTTTTGTTGCTGTGCTGGTGGTTGTCAGAAACATCCAATATATCTCACTCACTATTTTCAGAATGGTGTCAGTAAGGGGCTAAATTTTTAGTCTTTTAAAAAGATAATCAAAAGAAGAATCTTGGTCTCCTGGACCTTAGCCTCTCCTCTCCTTTTCAACTTCATAGACAAGCTCAGTTCTTCTCATAATGAATGTACTGTTCTATTTGTGAAACTATTAGTTTGCGTAACATTTCCATGAAATAAAAAGGGAAGTGCCCTTACTTCAGACAGTTCACAGAAAATAAAATGCAATAAACAGTACTGTGACCCACTCTGCTGTTGTCTGATGTGACAATTATAAACAGATTCCGTATTTCCTTTGTGACCCACCAAAGACCCTAAAGGAAACTTCTAATTTCTCCCCTGTCATCTGAGCAGTCTGACCAATTCTTAGAACTCGACCACAGCTGAAGACACCCTTCTTTGGGGGGAAAAAAAATAAGTAGAATAGTCATGGGACGTGGAGTATAGTGTGGGAGTGCAGTCAAGGGAATTGTAATAGATATGTATGATATTGGGGGGAAGTGGGGCGGTGGATTGGGGGAGGGGGTTGTCACTTTGAGGGGTAAAAAGTATAATTATTGCACTGTGTTGTACAGCTGAAACTAATTCTAAAAAATGTGTATTTCATAATAAAAAATAATTTTAAAAAAAAGTAGAAGAACTCAGAACCATTTCCTGGACGTTTTTAAAGACTCAAATGCTACCACTCGAACATACCATCACCCCTCTGGAGACAGACAGAAGTCTGCCTCTGCTGATGAACAGACAACTGCAACCAAAAGAAATCTATAAACATGTGAATGGCATGTTTTAATTTCACTCAATGATGTCTCAACACCCATCTCCGTGGTTATTTCCCACTTTCTTAGGCGCAAACCAGGAAACCCAGCAAATGGCAAGTTACCTAGTAAACTGTGTTAATAAAATTAATCGACAATATCGATTGCTCTTTTAAGAACATGGATATGTATATACACACGTAAATATGCACGTATCACCATATTCTCAAAATTATCCATCGATAAATTTTGCATGGTTCATGTTGATTTTTTTGAGAGAAATCTATTTAACCAGTAAAGCACAAATAAAAAAAATGAAAATGGTAGAACACACCAATCGTTTCCCTTTGTGACATCTCTACACACAAAATTTATAAACACGACCATTCTCACTGCAGGGAAGCCAGGCAATTAAGACCCTGGGAGTGGGTCTGTGTCCTCCTACAGGATTTGCATGACTGTGACCTCCCGCTGCTTCAACTATAAAATGGAACTGGTAACTCTTACTCATTCTGCATTTTCCATCTTTAACTTCCTTTGTGGTGAAGGCTGATGTATGTATTTTCACATTGTGTAGCAAGGATAGCCCCTCTACGTGACAGTGGCAAATAGTCTCAATCACTTCTCAGGTACCGTCTACCATTACAAAAAAGACATAGGCCAGACGGCCTGAAATAAAGCAGAAAGATGGCATTTTTAGCCACCCCAACTGGAAGGCCAAGAGTTGAAACAGTATGGCCATTAGCATTCAGAATCACCTAGTAAAAAGTAGGTTTGCATGGGTTATAGGAAGGTAGGCTCTGGGGAAGAGAACACATTTGTCCTCCCCTCAGGTTGAGGCTACAAAACATCAACATTTTCAGTATTAATAATACGGTAATAAATTTCAAAGGGAATCCCCAAATTTTTCTATACCTCTATAGCAGAATATTCACCTCTAGAGTGAAATTGAGTTTCAAAATAATAATTTCAAACTTACCCTACTAATTCTAGTAGATATTCCATTAATTTGAAATCAAAAGTATTTGAGAACTATTATGAAAAATACAAAATCACAAAGTCCTTCATTTAACCCAGGAAGCAAGAAAAGTCATGGTAATTTTCCCCAATTTTTAAAATAAAAATTGAGTTAGCTTTTAGTGATTAAGCACATTCCCTATTATATGGTTTATTACACTTGTTACTTAGAATAATTGGGACCTTCTGGAAAATTGCTTTCTGAGAAATTTAATAGTACGTTAGATTAATATTTTAATGTAAGACTATACACTCAAGTCAGCTTAATAGTATATTAATATACTTAAATACTATATACTGAAATCCTGAAGTAATCTCCTATTTCTCTGAAATGCATGGCTATTAAACAGAGGTGTGTTAAATATGTTCAAATGAATTTCAAAATATACCATTTGTTTTTCAGTTTACTAAAGAAAAGGAATTTTGCAACCAAGAGCCACAGGTCTGCTTTATAAAACCCCAAATCTCCCCACCCCCACCTCTTCCACGAGGCCTGGGCGACACTAGAATTTTGCAAAGCCTTGCATTGTTCTCCCTGACACCGGATCAGCCTACACAAAAAAGCAACTGCCAACTCAAAAGCAATCCCGTGATAGAGCCCGGTGCTATCTAATCAAGGGCAAAAGGTCACTTCCGAACAACTGGGCAATAAAAGATTATTTCTAGCGACAAAACAGAGAGGCCCAGAGGTGGGGGGTAGAAAGTGGGCAAAAGGGCTCCCGTCTGTGGGAGGAAGTGCATTGACGCATTGACTCAAGGCAGCCGACGGGAACCATCTGGCTCCTCTGAGGCCAGTTCTTAAGTCTGGAGAGAAAGCCCCCTTTAAAGGGGCCAGTGACTCTGGGCTGGGCGATTCAAACTTTAAATAATATAAACGCATCTCTCCCAGGCGCGAAAAAAAATCAGAGAGACAGACAGACGGACAGAGACACAGAGAGGCAAAGAAGAAATCTTTTTCCAAATAGAAGACTGACCAAACAGTAACTAGAAGATGTGTTGCTTTTCAACTCATCAAATCAGTAAATAAATTCTCTTGATAAATACTAAGCAGACGATCCAGCAACCGGTGTTCAATTATTTGAAGTTCACCTTAACTTAAAACACACAGTTTTTAAAAGACTATAAAATCAGTTTTTAGTGATGCAGCTGAACTAACTGCTTCCTGTCCTGCCTCTGCCTCACCATCCTCCTCCTCCCCCATTCTCTCCCTCCCATACCCTGCTCACTCCTTCTGACTGAAGCACCTTGAATGGGGGCACATTACATGTGAGGGGGCCCCCATTACATGCAGCCTGACAGCCTTGGTCTGGGGAAAGCTAAAATTACAGATAGTGAACTCTATTTTCCCTACCCCCCAAAAGAGTGAGTACCAAGTAAGTAAGCTATGTCCTCAATTCCTGCATCTGTGATTTTTTTTTTACCACTGAGTAATTACCAACTGAAATAGAAAGTGCCCTGGCTGAGAGACCACTACTGGCTATGTGGCCGCAAACATGAGACCCTAATTACAGTAATTCAAAATTCACAGGACAGGAAGCCTAATCATTTTTAGACTTTTTTTCCCGCCCCCTCCGGAGGGGTGCTACATGGCTAACAGACTAGCTGATCTGAGACTGGTCAGGGTGGGCCACAGTATAATATTCATGTTTCTAAATATGAACATCTTTAAAAAATGGCTGTGCCCAACCAAGAATTGGAATTTGCAATAAATGTCTGCCAACCATACCAGCAGCACGGCTAGAAAGGAATAGAACATCTAAGTGTCTACTTCTCCTAGAACAACTCAACAATTGTCCCTTCTACAGGTACATTTCATGTAAGTAGGAAACAGAACAACAGATCAGAAAAGTGGAGCTTGCTGTTTGACATGCTCATAAAGTATGAGAAAAATATTACAAGAAAAAATATCAAAGTGATATTATAAAAAGTTTTAATAGAAAGATAAATTTAAGATTTCCTTTTAAAAAGAACACCATAGGAAAATTTAAATGTCATACTGTATGTAAATAAGTAGTAGTAGTAGTAATAATAATAATAATAATAATGGTGGTGGTCAATGACTTTTATTAGATGTCCACTGCACATTGATCATTGAACAGTAGGTATAATGGGATTGCCATGGAAAGGTACCTAGGATTTATTTCCTCAGGGATTTCATAATCTAAAAGTGGGTGGGATAAACCCACTTGGAAAACATGCAAAAGAATATGTAGATAAGCCCAATTCTAATGGTTCTTAATGCTTAAGGGATACTGGAATAAAATGTGCTCTGGATTAGGTCAGGTTCCTTTGGGGAAGACTTTAATGGTGAGATAAATTTCAAACAGAATTTTAAAGGGTGGACACCTGCTTTGGCAGAGTAAAGACAACACGGGTCTTTTCTAGCCAAGGAAGTTTAAAGATGGAATGATGGAATCAATGTCTGGCCAATGGATTTGACACTGCACTGAAGAGCTGATAACAGTTCAGGGCCTGCTGGAGAGGAGAGCACACCAAAATACTGTTGTTTAAATATCAGGAGCTTCCAAATGCAAATCAAAACCACAACACACCCATTAAGATGGACATTATAAAAACAAACACAAAACCAGAAAATAACAAATGTTGATAAGGACATGGAAAAATTGGAACTCTTGTGTACTGCTGGTGAGAAAGTAAAATGGAGGAGCCACTATAGAAAACAGTATGGTGATTCCTCAAAAAATGAAACAGAAATACCATATGATGCAGCCATCCTACTTCTAGGAATGTACCCAAAGAAAATGAAAGCGGGGACTCAAACAGAACATCGTACATCCATGTTCGTAGCAGTGTTGTTCACAATAGCCAAAAGGTGGAAAACAACCCAAACATCCATCGGCAGATTTTGGTATACACATACAATGGAATATTAATCAGTCTTATTAGGAAAGGGAATTGTGACGTATGCTACAACATGGATGATCTTTAAAGACATTATAGTAAGTGAAATAAAAGGACAGATATTGTATAATTTCATTTATATGAGATGCCTAGATATTCAAATTCATAGAGACAGAGAAAGAATAATGGTGACAAGGGGCTGGGGAAGAGGGTTGTGAGAAGTTATTGTTTAATCAGTATAATTTCAGTTTGGGACGATGCAAATTTCTGGAGATGGATGGTGGTGATGATTGCACAACAGTATGAATGTACTGGATTGTTCACATAAAATGGTTAAAATAGTTAAGTTTTATATTATGTATATTTTACCACAATTTTAAAAATGTACTATGTTAATTTTTTTTTTTTTTTTAAAGATGAGCTTCACAGTCAATGAGGCTGGCTTTAACAACCGTCTCTGCCCCTGAATAGTCACGTGACCGTGGACAAGGCACTTTCTCTTTGAGGCCCAAATTCTCAACTATGGAATAGGAATAGTGATACCCACAGTCCAGGTTTATAAATACAAGAAATAATGTCAAGTGCTTTCCACTTAGTAAATTAACTAGGATTCTTGGTTGCAAGAAACAGAACCACAAATGAAGTTGCTTACGGAGTTCATTGGCTTGTCACAGCAAACTACTGGAGGGTCAAGGCTGGAGGCTGGCCTTAGGAACAAGTGGCACTAAGATGTTGTCCAGTGCTATCAGGTTCCTTTAATGTGACCTGTCATTTCTGCCTGGTAGTTTCTCTGACTGCTAGAGAATGTGACTAATGAAATTTCAGGCACATATTCTTATACCTTCACAACTGGACAAAAAAGAGCTGTTCCTTTGTTCCTTTTTGTAAAAATCCCCAGGAAAGGCTCTGATTGGACTATCCTTGGTCACATGCCTATCCCTGGACCAATCACTGTGGCTAAGCTGGGAAAGTGAGAAAGCCCCCATTAAAACACAAGCTAAACAGCAATGATGGAGCCAGCCACTGGGAAAGTAGGTGTGAACCAAGTAGCCATGTTATTTGGTGATTATTACAGCCAACTCAGGAAATGGTAAGCTAGATTTTATTCACAAGATAAACAGAAGTCACCTTAGAAACCTGAAGAGAGAAATGATCATTTTATCTAAGAAATAAGTATTTTATGTTATTTTAAACTAATTGATTAATTTTGTCACTCATTTATTAACATTGTCTGAGATAAATTACCACATATAGGATAATTTTCTAAATAGCTAGAATTTACTCTCCCAGGTATTAACATTTTTATTTTGAATTTTATCTAAAAATATATTATACTCATTTTATGACAAAATGTAAGAACAATTTTTTGGGGGGGTAAACTAAAGATTGTTTATTATGAAAATAAATCATACTACGTTGTAATAAACCAATACTCTCAGGAACAACTGGTGCTTAGAACTGCTCATATCCTTCACCCCAAGGCCCAGAGGGCATCTGTAGGTCAACAGTTACTATCCTCAGTATTCTTCTTCAAAAAATCCCTTCCTTCCTATCATCTTTTATTCTGCTTCTAATTGCTAAGTATTGAAAATTCATATAATTTGTGACTGTGAGTTATATAAGACTGTCAGGGTATATTTTAAAGAAAAAAATAGATTGTATTGGTCCAAAGAGTTGTTATAGGTGGTCAAGGATTTGATCTTCGGGTTCACAAAAGTGTTTGGGAAAGTTAGAAGCCAACCTCTGAAGTCCAGGTACTTCAGAGTCCAGAGTCTAGAAGAATAAACCTTTATGGTAGCACCAAAGATGGTCAAGGCTTCGAAAGTTTTTGACCAAATTATCGAAACACATTTTATAAAGATTAACTATATAAAGAATATCATCATTTTAAACTGTGAGGTTTGAATACCTATCAACAAGAATTTAGAAGAAATATGTTAGAGTATGTGCAAAGCAAATCTTTTTGGCCCATGACAGACTGGTTATTGAACGTCTCAACTAGATTTTCTGAAGTATCACCAGATTAAGGAAATCTTGACTCTAAGATAGATCATTAAAATGACTGACTGACAAACAAGCCACTGAAACAGAGAAATCCCTCCCCATTAATCCAGTAATCTTTATTGATACTTAACGATTTCCACAATTTCTCTTCAAGGTGACTTTGATTCTGCTGTTGACCAAAGTACTGATGATGGTTGAGGTAACAACCCTGTGTCTAAAAGAAAACGATGCAGGAGTCTGGAGAACGTAAGCGCTCTGCCTACTGGTTTCACAAGCTTCAAAAGGATTTGTGATATTATCATCCCTTACTCATTAACATAAAGTACATGGCCTAGCATTTCCAGCAGCCAATGAGCAAATCCTTAAAGAATTCGATTCATATTCTTCAAGGAGGAGCTTTGAAGGGAAGACCAGGGAGAAAGGGAGAAATGCAGAAAGAGTTCCCTTCCTTGTTTTCTTGCATTCAGAGAGCCTGGTGAGCATATAAAATATTACTTTCTCATGTGATGAAAAGAAGAATTGGTAAAACGTCAAGATTAACCAGAGGCCAAGAGAATGCCATCTGTACACACACGAACTGCCTGGCATTCTGGGAGGGTAAACCCACAGATAGAACCTGTGCCCCTGCCAAGGCATTAAGTCTCTCCAGCTATGTAAACTGCAAAGAGTTTGCAAAGGAACAAATCCAGGACATAACCCCCTTGAGAACAACAAAAGGGATACTTGTCCAGACATTCACATTGCATCACACCACTTCACAACTTATAATGAGTCTAGAAAAAGAGGCATGGTTTTGGCATGGCCCAGTCCTGTTCCTCTCATTCCGTAAGACAAGGCAAGCATATCGTTATTTTTCTGCTTTACATTTTATCTGCTTGAATCCACCTAGTGAGGCATTGACAAACCTGTTAAATCAAACTAAGGCCAATTGAGTGCAGGGCAGCCAAAGAACTTATGACATCCTAAAAAACAGAAAAAAAAAAAAAAGCATTTTCCTATAAAATGTAAAACATGTTAGCAATCAAGGCCTGATACTTGTAGGGGCTTATCGAAGCACCTCTTCCTTTCCTCCCCTCTGTCTGTCTCACTGATAATTAGCTTCTAAGACAGAGAATTTGAAGGACTTTTGTTATGTTTCCTGTGTATTCAGTTCACACCATTTTAGATGCTCAAGATGTAAGATAATTTACTACTGTACAAATACACCCAAACTGCTCTGTGAGCAACAAGAATTTTGCAGATAAAAACAGACAGATCTAGATAGATAGGTAGATACAAAGATGATAGATAAGAAAGAAAGAAAAAAAGA
>NW_017731351.1:5827448-5853445 GCF_001890085.2 Hipposideros armiger
AAAGAAAGAAAGAAAGAAAGAAAGAAAGAAAGAAAGAAAGAAAGAAAGAAAGAAAAAGGTAAAGAGATAGAGATAGATAGGTAGGCAGGCAGGCAGGTAGGTAGGTAGATAAGTAGGTAAGTAGATAGATGACAAAGGATAGGTAGATAAGTGGATAGATGGTAGGTGGGTAGGTGGGTAGGAAGGAAGACAGATGATAGGGAGGAGGAGGGAGGGAGGGAGATGATAGGTAGGTAGGTAGGTAGCAGCAGGGCATCCAGGAGGACAAGTGTCCTTTCTGAGTCCGCACATGTGCTCAGATATGACTTCAAGGCCTCTCACTGATAAGATTAATGCCTAAGGAAAAGCTGAGCATTTTAAGTTTTAGGAAGAAACTGTCATTTCTGGAAAGGGAGTTTGTGAAAGGAAAGGTCAAAGCAATCAGAAACAAAAATATTCAGTTCTTGTGTTATGGTACAAAAACACTGCATCGGAATAACATGGTGCACACCATGTTGGCAAATATTTTACATGTGTGTCAAAGTCCAGAGGACGCACTTACAAAATATCAGCAACATGTGTTAAGACAATATTTTAGATTTATCAATTATGGATGAATGTCAGAAAACAATATGCTGATGGATCTGGTGAACAAAAGAAAACTAACCACCCAAACTGGATGAGGTCTTCCTGAACTTCTTCATAAATATGACAGAACTCCATAAAAACTCTATTTTGTGTAGTGTGTTAGTTAAATGAGACAGCAAATTAAGTAAAGCAACTTACATTCTGATAGAAAAGTGATGGGAGGTATCTGGAAAACTAAGTTTCCACAAAGCAGTAGGTGAGAAGACTAGGCTACAGGCTACAGTCAGCTTTTGAAAAAGGCGCAGTTGTACGACTATGAGTCTTGCACTTGTTATTAAAAAATCTTAGAATTGTATTTCTTTTTCGGGAGTAGAGGGCTATTTGGAAACTAGAGATTCAGGTAGATCAGGAAGAAAAATTCTGTACTAAATTCAGCCACAGAGAAGATGGTGAAGTAATTACCACTTGACTGCTTGTGATGACAACCCTGGTGAAATCATTGAATGGTGCCCCTCTAGTTTCCAAGTGATAAGGGGCAGCATTTAAAAACCTGTGCTTATATTTGTTATGACTCATCCAATCTTCACTAATTGTCTCAAGAAAGAGATTACCTGTAAAAAATAAAAATAAAGTACCTTCTGGGCCGGCCAAGTGGCGCGTTGGTTAAGAGTTGGCTTGGAACACCAGCTATGAGCAGCAGGGCCCTGGTTCAGATCCCACATGAGGGCCAGTGACACTGCCCTCTACAGCTAAGATGGTGAACAACAGCTCAACCTGGACCTGGGAGGCCGTCAGTCGCGGGCCGATGGCGTAGGCTGCAGTGGGGCTGGCCAGCAGCAGACGTGAGCTGTGAGCCACCGTGAGCAGCCGACCAATGGCTGGCAAGCGACTGCCTCACCCGGGAAGAGCGCAATGATAATACCAACATGGGCCAGTGAAGCGACGTCCTCCACAACTAGACTGAAGAACAAAAGGACGGAGACTTGTCTGTTCCCCTTCCCAGATTCCCCAACGCTGTTCCCCTCCCCAATTCCCCAATAAAAATCTTTAATAAATAATTATAAAAAATAAAGTACCTTCTCTGTAACGTGGGGCAGTGGCTCTTACCTCTTTTTTGACAGAGATTCTTTGATGGCATGAGAAACGCTGGACCCCCCCAAAACTATCACACACACACACACACACACATCTGCACATCATTTCAAAACGCCTGCAGGCTTTCCATGGATGACCATTCATCTAGTCACTCAAGTCATGATTTTAAAACTATTCTAAGGGGTTCTGAGAGAGGAGGAAAGGAAAGGCTCCCCTCCTGACCCTTCTCTCTCTTTTACATGCTGACTTTCAGGTCACATTATTTGGTCAAAAAGAGCTAGCAAATAGACACTTGAGAATCTCTGAACTGGACCAGGGAATCTAAACCTGGCTTATCCCAAGAATTACCTGGGGAGCTTTGTTGTAACGTAATGTGTATTAGAGGTCATCCATAGCATGTACTGGCTGTTTCCTGCATATTGGCCTCATCTCACTCCCTTAGACTGAAGGCTCCTTTAGCACACTGTCTGTTCCCTTGGTTGATAACACTTTGAGAGCTGACAGTGCTAAAAGCCAAGCACAGTTCTAGACACTGGAGATTCCAAAGGGAAGGAGGAAGATTCCTACTCTCCTGAAGCTTACCATCAAACTGTTGATTTTCCATGGTTCCTTGTATAGTGGTCCACATATGAAAGAAATTCAGTGTTAGCATTTACTGACTGGCCAACCATTAGCATGATCTCAGATACCTACCTAGAGTTGGAGTTAGCAATGAATAACGCAAAGGCAAGTGACCCATATAAGGATATTACAATATAACACAGTACAAATTTAGATCATAAATCAGAATAAGCCTTTCATGGTCATTGCTAGGCTAGAAAGATCAAGCACTGACCTCCCTATTCTTCCATCTGCCATCAAGGACGGATCTAATTCTCTATTTAGTTTTATAATCTTATTAAATATAGAATGGCTGTGTGTCAACAAAGTTAGTATATTATTCATTTGTACTAAAGAAATTAGCTTTAAAACTTACACCTTTCCACCCACCCACCCATCTCTATCCCCAACCAAGGAATTACAGTTCGGAGTATAAAACATATCTATATTGTTTTAAGATTGAGAAAAAGAAAAACAAAAGTCATCCATTCTTAAATAAAAGGCAAAATTATTTTCTTCTTTCATAAGGGTCGATATCGGTTTCTTGGTGTCTTAGTCATGTCTAGACTGGACTGGGTTGATAACAAAATATCATAGACTGAGTGGCTTATAAGCAACACCAATTTATTTCTTACAGTTCTGGAGGTTTGGAAGTTCAAGATCAAGGCACCAGCAGATTCAGTGTCTGGTGGCAGCCAACCTCCTAGGTCACAGATGGCCCTCTTCTCGTGTCCTCGCTCACATGGTGGAAGGGGCAAAGGGGGCTCCCGGGGGTCTCTTTGATGACAGCACTAACCCCACTCACAAGGGCTCCACCCTCGTGACCTAATTAATCACCACCCAACAAACCCTACCTTCAATGATCACACTGGGCATTAGGATTCAACATATGAATTTGGGGGAACACTAACATTCTGGTTATAGCACTTAGTTTTTATTTCTAGGGAAAAGTGGGAATGGTCACTCTCCTAGAAATCAGTGGCTAAAACAAGCAAAGATAGATCTTAAACTCATATATTATGCACAAGCTTTAGAGTCAGAGAGCTACAGTTCAAATATGGATTCCCTCCGTTTTCGCTGTGGGAACCTGAGCTAGTTACATCACCTCCCTGTGCCTGGGTTTCCTCATCTATAAGAGTTAATAATACCCGCCTCATACAATTGTTGAGAAGATCAAATAAATGAATTCACGTAGAGTTCTTAGAACAATACCCAGCTACCCCTCAATAAGCACTCAATAAATTTGAGCTATGAATATAACGAAAGGATACAAAAAGAGAGGCCTGTCCTTTGGAGGAACGCACGATACAGTGAGAAAAAAAAAATCGTAACCAAGTAAATTATCTGGGGATGAGTACTAATGAGCACGAGAATAAAGATACAGCTTCCAAACTAAAAATTCGGGAAAAGGAGATTACAGGAGCAGCTAGGAGCCTTGTGCTGAGGAGTCAGTCACAGAAGGAGCAGAGTGTCCACATGCCATATTGGCTAACGGCTGAAACAATGGGGACCCTAGCCAATGGCTCCACTGCTTTGTGACCCGGGTTCTTGTGTGGAAAAGGGAAAATGGCTAGTCTTTTTCAGCTGCATAGAAAGAATAAATTTCATAAGAAAAAGAGAACATTCGTTTCTTAAGGATGGTGATATCTGGAATACAGAGCTAGGAGGGTACTAGGGCTGAAATTATGCAGGTTTCTGGAAGAAAAAAAAAAAGTGTTTGCTCCTGTAGTTAAGAGGAAAAAAGAAGAGACCAATCTGGAAGCAGTCTGTCTTGTTCACCACCATAACCTCAGAGCCTGGCCTCTCCCCTGGCCGGTTCGCTCCCACACCCCTACCTCAGGAAATAACGACTTGTGTCTCCAAACGCTCAGTTTGCTTCAGAGAATTTAGTGCACTCCAATTCCTTATTATGGAAGTGTAGGGGGTGGGCTTACAAAATATTTTTGCAAAATTGCTGAATAACTTAAAATGACTATGTTCCCTTTAGAAACTATCCTACTTTACAACTTGAACGTGTCACATATTAGAATGTCCTCTCTAGGAATCTTGAGTAACCAGTAGTTCACAGTTTCACAAGGATCTTGTTTTCTGTAGAGCCAGTTGTTCTGTTGCCTTTTTTAAAAGTAATAATAAAAAAAAGAAGTGTCCACAAGAGTAATACATAATGCCAAAGATGCTTTTTATTCCCCAAGGATTGCAGGAGAGGTTCAATATTTCTTCTTTATTTATCACACTATTAAACACCTCAGTCCTGTAGCTGCCATCAGCACTGAATTCTAACAGCAAGCGGTTTACTGAACCTAAAAGCTTGACGCTACCTTAAATTTCCCTTTCTCAGTTGAGAACACAAAACAATTTTGCCAACATACAGAGTGCTGGGCTAACTGTGATTAGGAAGGTGGAAAACTTTTCAAAGCCTGCAAACCCTTAAAAGTGAAAGGCTTAAATCATCATTTCCATCCTTCAATCTCCTATTTTAGCTTTTGCCTTTCTTTTGCGGGGGTGGGGCATGGTGGGGGGCTGTGAGAGGGAGGTTGTATATTTGTTTGGTTCATCAGTATTGTGGTTGCAATTCTCTTTAACAACTTAAAAAAACTACTGTGCTTCTGAAGTTTCTGGTCAGGGGCTTTTTGTCCCTAGAGTTTCAAAACTTAGGGCAAATGGTTTTCTCCAACCCTGTTAATTCAAATATGAAACAGGAAACTGTGATGTCGTGTCTGGTAAACCATCAAAAGCACTCTGTTTAAAATAGAGAAATTAAGTGAGCTCATTGCTGCTTTCAAATACCTTCATTTTTGGCAGAACACTTACCTATCTAGGAGTCATTGTAAAAGGTTAATTAAATAAAATCAAAATAGGGTCGTCACTTCTTCCTAAGCGCATCAGTTGTTTAAGCAAATGAGTTTTTTCATCGGAAAAGATGAACAATGTCAGCATTCGAGCATGAGAGTGGTGTGCACTGAAGACCTTCCTTTGCTTACAACTCAAACGTTCTTTTAATCAGTGGAACAAAAGGATACTAGAACATTCTAATAGTATCATTGTAATAGCCCTACTTCAATACAGATAAACCCAGTGCATGTACATACAGCTAATCGCAACTGTGTACAACTGAGCAGCCATTAAGGAAAACAAAATATTTCTCTGAGGCTTTGACATGATAAACATGTAAGTTCAGTATCTAAACATTAGTCCTATTTTTTAAGTAATCACTTCCTATACAACCATAATGAAATATACACTGATTTTAATGGCAGTGTATATTTAAAAAGTTGGTTACGTACTCCCATGCTAGTCACCATGGGGAAACCAATGAGCATTATTCTGCAGAGACAACGTTTCTGAAGGGAAATTATTAGCACTATTAATGTGGTTAATGTAGCTCTCTCCCAGCAGTGGCTTTTTTTTGTTTTTTTTAAAGTGTTTTCTTTACAGGATTATTTTGCTGTAATTATTGGCAATATCAAGTAATTACAGTTTCTTTCAAATAAAAATCGTATATTCTTGCCACTGAGCCTTTATGCTTTCACTGGTGATCCCAATTTTCTAAGTTCTCTTTTCCTTATTAAGTGTCTTCATTTTCCTCCAATAAATGTGCTTAATGGGGTAAGTACTGGACAGCTGAAAAAAACAAGCTGAGTTTTCCCCTTCTCAACCCTCTGAAAAGAGCTCTGCTTTACTAAGAAGATAGAAAGAAGGGAAGTAAATGAAATGCAATCCAAATTCTGGTTCTTTTCAGAGTGACTGTTTTCTAACAGATCACTCGGGTCTCTACCATATTTTGGAACCAATGCCTCTATTGCAAAAGATTCCAAGCGTAAAATAGACGATAATAAAGAGCGAGTAAAAGTAGAGGGGTGTTTTTACTTTTAAATTGTCCTTTTAAACGGTAAAGAAGCGAGGAGATAGGTAAAGAGAGAGTATTCAAGTAATTGTTCAAGTGCCTCTGTCACTGGGCGACGGGATTATGTGCGATCTTTACTTTCTTCCTTAGGCTTTTTCTAAATTTCCAAAAACAATGCTACAATAAACACATGTTACTTTTGTCAGCAGCAACGAAGATTTAAGTGCTCTCCTGCTTCCCGTGGCCAGATCCTCCTCCTGCGCCAGCTCAGCGGCCATCGAGAGCTTGTCGGTCTGCAGTGGCCTCACGCCACCCCAGGGCTGAACACGTCTCCGCGGTCAGCAAGGCTGACGGACTAATTAATTGATGTAGGGCTGCTTCACCTTTGTACACCTCTGTACTTAAAACACTGTTCTCCAGGGTGTCTAAACACACTTACAAAGAGCTGCTCTGGTTTCAAATGATACATAAATTCTCCTCTGAAGCAACTTCTCTGTAGTCATCATCTCTTAAGAGCGCATGAGTAAGGTGACATTTTCATGTTGCTGGTTAGAAGTGGCTTGGAACAAAAAAGCCACTAACTTTTGGTTTAGAGTTATGTTCACACTAAAAATAACTTACTTGGGGATCTCAGACATGACCCAGTCTTTAGATTTTTATCAAGAGCACTGCATATTCATTACAACTGCGGATGTAAAAAATGTAAGTACTAAAATTGAGGTTACTTTTTTCCCCAAAGAGAAGCCCCGCCTCTTTAGGCAACACTGACCCACTTAAGGCCAGGTTCCCACCGTCTTTCTATCTTACTGCTTTGGCCAGTATATAGGGCAGAGTCGGTATTTTATACTTGTTGAAGATTAAATCAATCAATTCATGTGTCAACATGGTTTACAAGCCTACTCTGTCATGAAGTGGACATACTATGTTTCCGGGAGAAGGGCAATCTAAAAAACATTATTTATTTAGAGTAGATTATTAAAACAAAAACCCTATTGCTACCAAATAGACGAGGCAAGTGTAAGATCCGCTGTTTTCTCCAACATATTAGGCATCTAAGACTGCTGTGAGCCAACCGAATATCCACCCCCCCCCACACACACACACACACTGAAATACCTTTAAGCTTTCTTTCCTACAGAAATGTTAAGTCTCCTCCCTAGTTTTTTAGTCTCTTAGCCCCTGGCTTTGATTACTCTTCTCTTTAGTTTCTGAAACCTAAAGATTGCCCCTAGACTGAATCACAGACTCTCTCTAACCCACCCTGGCTTTAGATAACTATTTAAAACCTGTGACTTCCCAACATTCCCCAAGCCATTCCAGACCTAACTCTTGGATAATCCCATCCCAGAGAGTAAATAGAGTTTAACATTTCCCCAGGCCAGTATACTTGCTGATTGTAAACATTAAAGGCTAATGTTCTTTCCAAACCCATAGCCACCCAACATCAATAGCTTTAAGCTCTGCTGTTTAAGAAATTTATTAATTAAAATCTATTTTTCCTCATTTAGGGGCCTTGAGGATACAGAGGGTACCCCAGCCAGATTGCCAGTCCCAACCGAAGAAGCCAACACGGTCTTCCCAGGTGGATCTTGAGACCCCTTCCTCTCATCTGAGATCAGCTAGGGTGAGAGTTCCGTGAATCCCCCAATAGGCAGGGACAGCTCTACACCCCTGCCCAGCAGGAAGCAGATACAGAAGAAAAGGCTTCCTGTCCCTCAACTTCCAATAGACATTTTTTGGGGATCACATTCTCTCAAGGGGAAAACTATGCAGGCAGTTAGAGGCAGGCATTGGGTCTCTGCACTCCTGCACGTCCCACAGAGTGGGACAGCCCAGGGACCACCCCTCTCCACCCAAAACTCCCCTTTGCATTGTAATTACCTACCCCTGTGGGATCAGACCAGTCACTGGCACCTGCGCAGCACCTCTTGTCAATCACAGGTGCCAATCAAGTGGTCTCATGCCCAGAGAGGAACGGCCCATTCTGGAGAAAAAGAGACAAAAACTCCAAGTTCTGGGAAGTCTTCCCTTTTGACCGCTTCTTCCTTTTTTTGACCCCTTCCTCCCTTTTGAGCCTCGCCTTTGCGCGTGGCGGCTCCAAACTCTACGCAATGTAATTTGTCTTCTAATAAGGAGCCCTTGAGCCATCCTCTATTGCTGGGGCCTACTTCTATGTCTTTGAAATGTACTATCTCTTCTAATAGACTGCTTTTTCACTACTTTGCTGCGGTACCTCGTTCAATTCTTTGCTCGAGTAGCCAAGGACCTGGACTTCGCGCCGAGAAGAGCCCACTCTCCGACAACAAGACCATTTCAGAAGAAACGTATTTGTGGCTAATAATTAAACGTGCTGGCGAATAAACACTTCTTAAGCTGGCATCGTTGCAGCACACAGGTGGATTCTGGAGTTGACTTTACAGAACATAAAAAAATTATCTTGAATAAGTATCAAGTTATGAAAGCTGTCCACCTCCTAAAACAGATAAAGATGTAATAAATGCACCCTGGACCAACATGCACAGTTTCTCTAGGGAGTGCTTTCCTGGTTAGCTGTCTGTGTTTTAATAATATTCTTCTTTCTTTTACTTTGAAAAGGTTGGGTGCTCAGTCACATACGTGACCCAGATATCCAGTGCCACCTTGCTAATGCTGAGACAGCTATTGTGTCCATAAAACCATTGCACGGTGTCTAAATCAGGAGCTCAGTATGTTCTTCTACCTTTTATCGGCTCTACAAAAATGCAGAGCAAACATTATCTATTGTTAATTACCTGTAAAGTAGGGCTTTAGCCATTTCCCCTGCTTCTAAGAGCCCTGAAGTGAAGCCTAAAAGAAGTCACCCATTGTTTTCAATTGTGCAAGGGCCAGGAGCAAACAGGGCTCAAATTGCAGCTCTGAAAGGCCACAGGAAATTGGCATCCCACTAATCTGCACTCCACTATTCACAGAAACAAAGCCCGCATTCCTGCCGAAAACCTCACCAGCAGAAACCCAAGGCAGACCTGTTCAGGACCACAGAAGAAACCTGCAGAAATAGAAGTTTTAATTAGAGGGCCATGGGACCGGGCTCTAGTTTCCTGCCTTGGAGAGCAACGTGCATCAGTGAGATTTCTACCTAGTCTCCCCAAATCTCCCCAGAAGGAGACTGTATAATTAGAATACTTTCCACTTAATAATTGGAGTGGGGACGGAGTGGGAGGGGAGACTATCCTAAGAGGCCAACTGTTCACTACAGATGGCTGAGTGATGATGAACTACTATACTAAAATCATCCAAATCCAAAGCAGTTGAAATCGCTTTTGTGTATTTGGGCTATGTACATTCCTTGTAAATGCAACAGTGTTTCTAGACTTTAAGAATGGAATGCAATTAAGAAATTGGCTGGATTATCTTTCATACGAAATAGCACAATTTAAAACGAAACTCCCTGTATAATTCAATTGTAAAAATAGGGATTGGTTTGGTTTTTTTTCCAACTGGATGCTCTCTCACCGCAAAAGTCACGGGCAGAATGCTGATTATCAGCAGGTATGGCATACCCACTGGTGCTTACACAGTGGGGATTGAAAAGACAGCAGAATGAACTAAAGTCAGGGAAGTTAGGGCCCAGTTCTACCTTTATCAATAAATGGGAAGATCATATTTCCTCCCTGTGTCAAACCTCCTTATCAATAAAATGAGGCTAATCTTTGGCCCCTTCTTAATTCACAAGAGTGCTGAAATGCCACCACTTTACAAACCTAGGAACTTACGAAAATGTTATGTGCAACAAACAGTTTGAGATGTTATTATATTGGCTAATGATAGTGCTTTGATTTGAAGTGATAGATTACATAATATTATCATAGATGTTTCAAAAGAGCATTTGAAAGCATTTATAGCCACAGTACATTTGAAAAAGGACGTGTTGATGAGTTTCATGCCTGTGCCAAGTTTAGAAGGAAAAGTAAGCAATAGCCTGATATCCAGGAGGAAGGGCCTTCTGAAGAGCTCTGGCCTTCTCCAAGACTCCCAAGTCAACTCTGAAGAATACTTGGGACTTTTAATGGAAAAGACCGAGTGGTTTGCGTTATGAATAACTCAGAATAGGTGTAAATAAGTCCAGGCACTTGCATGCCAGGCCTGTTTGAGATGTTGTAGGAAGGATTCATTACTCCAGTGGTGAAAGGTAAGATGATTCAATGACTGCTAATGTCTGCCTCCTCCAGCACCAAAATTCTACTCTCCCAACTCTTAAAATTTTCTCTTCTGGAATCTTTAACACCATCAGTGATATCACCAAAATTCTCTGTAGCAAATGATTACGCAGCATTTTAGAACTCTAGTTACTAGCATATACGTAAGACTCTAACAGCTTAAAGCAGGTTACAGATCATATCAGAATATGTATTTTATTCACACTGTAAATAAATAGTTTCTCTGGTCAGGAAAACAGGATCCAGATATGGGTTTTTATCGCTCAATTGTAAAATGAAGGGGGGGAAAAAATCAATAAATATTTACTGAGTGCCTACTATGGGCAAAGCACTTTTGGGGTACAGGTAAGTCTACAATGTCATCTCAATCTCAAATAATTACAATACATAAAGGAGAGACAAGACAAACTTTGAAGAGTGGCAGAAAAATACCGCCCCAAAATATGCCACTTTGGCATATGGATTATTTTGAGCTAAAGACAGTAAAAAACAGTGAATGCCAGAAGGACGCTCTGACCTCCCCTTTTTTCCCCTCAAGCAGGAGGTAAACTCCCTTTACCAGGAGGAAAGGACCGTTCTTATCACCAGAGACGGCCAGGTGAGGCCGAGGAGAGAAATGTGTCCAACAGACCTTAAAATAACTCACCTTCCTCTAGTCTCCCCCATACTTCAGTTACCTGTCCACAGCTGCCTCTCTGTTCAGCCTGGTATATAAACACTCAGTCCCAGCCACTTCCTTGCATCTTCCTTTTCCTGTGAAGCCTCCATGTTCATGTAAAAATAAAATCTGTATGCTTTTTCTCCTATTACTCTGTTTTATGTCACCTTAATTCTCAGGTTCAGCCACAGACGGTAAGAGGGCAGCAGTAAAGTTTTGCCTCCTCTACATTAAAAATATGCAGTAACAGTATCGAGCAGCTTATACAACACTGTTACCAAAGGATTTCTGGGGGATGGCCAAGTGGCTCAGTTGGTTAAGAGCTCGCTCAAGAGTGCGAGCTCTGAGCAACAGGGTCGCCGGTTCAATTCCCGGCCTGAGCTGGGCTGCCGCTAAGCTGCCAACAGATAGCAGCATGGCTCAGCTAAAAAAAGAAAAAAAGAAAAAAGAATTTCTGGGAGAGAATATCTTGACATGATTCAATCAAAGGAGGAGGATTCAAACCTTGCTACACAAGAATAGGATTAAAAGGTTAAAGGCCGTCCTCAAGGTCAGGATTTGAAGGTGGGTTTCAGGGATAGAGGGTGAACCAATTCCACTGGATAGAAGATTTGTCTTGGAGAAGATTTATCTTGGAGAAAAGAAGGAGAGAAGGATGACAGAGCAGGTCGGCAGTCTGGAACATAGCCATGAGTTTTAACCTAATCCTATAGTAAATGTAAAAGGTGACTGCAGAAAAAGAGGATAGGACAAGAGGGAAAGAGACAGCTTGGGGCTGCAAAAAGACATACAGTCTGATGAACTGGAAAAGATTAATTTTTAATATGGTTATTTGTTATGCAGTCATGCTGTAGGCCAGGAACATCATATGATAAATGACACAAATGTTTCCAAGTGTAAATCATCATATTCCAACTAGGCAGCCACCAGCAGACACACATTTTCCATTGGGTCAAAAGGACCCAAGATTTTATTTGCACACACAAATACAGTTCTGTGTTTTTTTCCCCTTGAGAAACTGTCCCATAGGTAACGTGAACGGCCCCACCGTGAAATCACCTCTATGCTCAGTGCAGCCTGCGGTTGGCTTAGTCATTTGTTGTGCCATAGGAAGGAGGTGACAGTTACTGCCTGGATGGTTTGTAGGGCATAACCTCAGAGGAACTTCCTCACACTCTCTAGTAGAAAGGAATAAATGTTTGTTTTGAAAGATAAGCATGGGTAAGTAGGAAAAAAATGCTCAAGGGCAAATACTTTGAAAAAAAATGCTTTATGAAAGAATGTTGGGTTTTTTGTTTTTTTTTCCAAGAAAGGCAAGTTCAAGCAGACCCCCCCCCTTTTTTTTTTCAAGAGTACTGCCTGCTTTTCTTTCCAAATTTTGCCAGATTTTACAATCCATATGAAGCATATTTTCCCTAAGAATTAAGAGACTCCCCCCACTTAAAATTTTTACTTAAGAAATTAAGAGACAACATGGTACCTAGTTCAGTGCCAAAGGGGAAGGGGAGAAATCTCATTATCTACAGAGGATGTGAAGAAATGTGGACTTTTACACTTGACTTTTTTCTTTCTTTCTTTCTTTCTTTTTTTTTAACTAAACTTCTGAAATCAAGCAATGCCAGCTTCCCTCAGATTCAAGTTATTTGGCTTTATAGTGATCACCTCTCAAAAAGCATTTCCGAGTCTCCACAAATGCCATACACCACCTATAAAAAGTAGGATGTTTTAACTCCAGTACTATCACTTACAAGCATTTCAAACTGCCCCAAAAAGAAAATGACCAATTCCAATCCCAAAGTGATTTTGTCCTTCCATTTTCTAGAAACTTCTGCAAGAACTTGAATTTGACAGCATCAGCCAATTGTCCCGATGCACTCTATGTCGGAATTGTAACTTAAACTGCCAGGCTGCAAGTACAGACAAGGTCCACATAATGGAAACAGCACAGGCCTTTTAATGATAGTTTCCATATCTTTTTCTCATTCTGCAGGTTCCCCTTCCTATTAGCTGTTTATCCTTGAGTAAAACATTTCATCTCCCTGGGGTCAACTTTCTTTAAAATGAAAGAAAGGACATAGCTTTTGAGGTGCCTCCTAGGTCTGATTTTGAGTGGCTTCGAACTAGTCTATGATCCAAAATCCCAAACACCGAGTATACGTACATATTCCCAACCCACCCTCCTTCCTTCCTCCACCATCACCACCATTCCTGACTTTTTGACAAACAGAAAGATACAAGGTAGAAGGATGAACTGGACGCTGAAGTTGCCAGCATTGTTTTTAAGATAATCCAATGATCTGAAATGTAATGATTGGGGGTGGGGGTGGGGTGTGAGGTTTTAGACTATCAGGACAAAATGGTTGGCTGGCTGAATTTTCTAGTTCTGGAATTTAGTATTTCTGACAACAAAGTCCAGATATGTAATTCACTTTTCTGATATACAAAGAACCCTGTCTGGGGAACTGGAGTGGAAGAAAGAGTTAATAATTTAGTTTCTGTTTGATTTTCAAAGCCTTTGATTTTTCTCTGCCTTCTTGCTTCCTGCCTGCTGTTCACTTCATTACTCATTAACTGTTCTGGAAAAGATGTTGTCTAGGGGAAAAATAAGATTCTTAAATCTGCCCAATTAGTAGAATATTCAGTGGGGAAAATGCAGGGGGTTTTTTTGTTTGTTTTTTTTTTTCCAGTTTGTTTATACCAGTGTCCTCCCTGACTTATGTTACTAGAGATGAGTTGATCTGGGGCTGACTCACCTAGTTTCCTCCTTCCTCATCTTCCTCAACCTATCATCTCAAACCCATCTCTTCTTTCAGTCTCCATCGTCCCTGTCACACTCGTCACCTTGGCCACTGCATTAACTAACTTTCTAGCTGGTCTTCCTCTTCTACTCCAGTCTATCCTCCACAGTGCTACCTGAAGAATCTGAAATTCTCATCTGTTTATGTCACCTTTCCGTTTACACTCTGTCCTGTCCATGACTCCCTACCCCCCAAAAGGAGAGAGCTCAAACTTTCTAACATGACACTTCTAACACTTTCCATGACTGGCTCCAATCCTTCCCACAGGCACCTTACAATCCGAACATACGAAAGTACTCGCAGTTTTCCCAGCATGCACCATCATTCCCACTAATATGCCTCTGTACTTGTCTGAAATGCTTGTCTCTCCCTCGCCTACCTGATGAGTTCCTATTCCTATTTCCTGTGCTCTCCACAAAGCCTTCCCTGACTTGCACAGATAGATGTGGCTGCCTCCACTTACCAACCGATACAACAGCACCAATCACACGGGTACACACCTATGAATTACTAGTCAAAGGCTGGGATCCTCGGCACCTAAGACATTGTTATTGAATGAATAAGGGGTTGAGGAAGCCAAGCAATTCTTATTTTCTCTCAAAACTCCCGATACTGTTGACATTAGAACCAGTATCAGAAACTCCTGCAAAAACAAAAATTCAATTTGGCCATTAATCTCAGCATTTCCCCTTCGTCTGAAGCTTTTAAGAATCAATCTAGCAAGACAGCCAACAACAAATGTTCACTGAGCTCCTACTCAAGTGTAACAAGCACTGTTCTAGATATCAGATGGCAAGACGTTGAACCGGGATATTTTAGTTTCATCTTTATTTTATCTTCCAGAGTTGAATTGTGCTTCTTCTACTAAAGGACAAAAGCTAAAAATGGCCAAAGGCAGACACAAAGAGGAAATGAGAGGCAATTCCAGGAGCAGAGAAACCAGTGAGAACTTCACAGACACTGTAAATAACTCTTTAGCCACTAACACTTTTCTTTATACAGGTGGACCTCTCTTGCACTCAGAGAAGGAAGCGGATTCCAGGTGGTGAGAAGAAGAAAATGTGCTTCCATTACGGACTCAGGTTCACTCACCGCTTCCACAGCAATACGCGCACTCTGTGAGGTAGACAGAAGTAACCTTGGACCCAATTCCTTGGCTTTCTGCTTTCTGAAGTGCACAAAAGCTTCCCAGAGGCAATGGGGAAAGCAGGTGGCCTTTTGGCTCCATGTGGTATTTTGACTGAATTGACTGGTCAATCAATTTTCATGAAGGTATTTTCTTTATTCAATAACACATTTTGTTAATAGACCATTTGTGCTATTAATGGAGCACATCGCATTGGAAGTAAATTCTACTCCGTTAATTCATTCCTTATTAAGAAATCTTGCATTGTAATCAGATCTTAATTACTTCATTTATAATCCATAAACTTAAAAACATGTTAAAAGTGTCTAAACACATCCTTTCCAAACATAAACACCAGCCTCTAAAGTTTCCTCTCCACTTCCACCTCTGGCATTTTTAATACCTAAATTAACAGCTCTTCTAACACATGGGCCTGTTTTCTCCTCCTCTTCATCCTTAGCTCCCAAAAAAACCTTTTTTCTACCTCAGCGACCCATCAGCACAGAGAAACCCCAGGTTTCCTCAGCATTTCAAAACGGCCCACCTCCTAAGAGCCTGACCTAAAAATTCTCCTCTGTCCTCAGCTTGTCTGCCTGTCAACCTGTACTCATCCTCACTGCGGCTTAATCCAATTCTTCAGGCCAGTCATTTTAGCAAATACTCAGACTACTGCCTTAAAATTCCTCTTTCCAATTCAACATGTCTTACTGTCCCCTTATGTTCGGCCTTAACTGCCCCACCAACCAGCTGCTGCAAGGAGTGTCTCAATAAAATCTGAAAACCATTTAATGGCCCCCACGCACAAAACAATTACCTGTTCGACATAAGGTGAGCTCGCTGCACTGCTCTTTACTTCATCAGCTCTGGTTGTGCATTAGCATCGCCATGTCAAGCCATTCAAGACCTCTGCTCTCAAGAACCAACCAAATTCAGTCTCTGACCCGTCTTAACTATCAACAGAGGACCACCCTCTACTTACCAAAATCAGAGAGCTGTTCTGCACCTTCCTTCTTCAGTGACACTGTCTTCCGTTCTCGTCTTTTATTCTTTACTCTGGGCGAACAAGCTTTCTTGCCAAGGTGAAAGCACCCCTTCCTGCTCTCTTCCATCCGTCCTCTCACTTCTGGAACTGTGTTCCTTTCCGCCATTTCCTCCACCCCAATCTCTCCTTCCCAACTGCCCTTGTTCTCTTCCTACAATAAGGCTCAGGTTTCTGTTATTCTAAAAATCCTCCTCAGCTGTTACCTGCCTCTGGTTACTTGCCTATTTCACAAGTTCTAGATTAGCCCCAGCTGTTACGGGCATGTACTTACCACCCACCTGTTTCCCAATCCCAGGCAACCTGGCTTTTAGTCCCATCATTTCACCTAAATAGCACCCACCAAATTTAATTGGGAGTCTCCACAGCTTTTGACATTTAATCATTAACTTCCATCTTGAAAGTCTTCCTTAGATTCTAAAACATGCCAATCTCTTGGTGCCTATGTTTCTTTGACCACCCCTCTTATCTACTGGCCCTATGTCCCCACTATATCCTCTAAATGTAGGTACGTTCCTCAAAGTTTTGTTCCTAGCCTGCTTTAATTCCATTCCTTTCCCTTAGAGGTCTATGCTGGATTCCACCACCCCCATGTGGATGGATGCCAGGCCATCACCCACCTCTCTTAAACTCTAGACTTCTCTCCCAAGAACCAGCTGGCAACTCACCTACACACCTAACTTTTCCCAACCCACGTACCTCCTAAACAAATCTCACCCATTTTTGTTTTTTAACAGAACTACCATTTACCTGTTTGCGGCGCAGGTCCAGGGGTTCCCTCAGGTGGAGGCGGAGTCGGTGACACAGGAGCGCTTTTTTCAAGAAGAGGTGTCTCACTTTATTTTTACAGCATGCCCTTTTTTATACCAGGCAGTTTAACCACTGTTCCATTAGTATCAGGGTTTTACTTCCTCATAATTCTTATGCTCCAGGGTACAGCTATACCTTTTCTATGCTAAAGACTAATTTATCCCAACTACGCCCAAATCCCTCCACCTACAATGACTGCGACCAAGGCCTGAGCCTTTACATAATCGCCTAAAGGATGGTTACCATGACCACCCAACATTTATTCTAAAAACTATTGTCTAAGCAGGATCTTAAGATTTACAGGGTGTGTACTTTGACCTTTACTAAGAGACTAGTAGTGTGACTAAAATTACCTTTAGTGTATAAAATATAATTATTGTGATATATTAGAAGGGGTGTAAGATCTTCGTCTTACTGGGGGGGGCATCCAAAGGGGAATTTAAATTCTTTAAGATATAAAGCAGTGTCTGTTTCTCAGTCAAAGCTTCAGAATTTGTCACAATTGCAGTGCGCTTGGCCATGTCAGACACGGAGGCGCAGCCGGCTCCCGGCATCTGTTCACCTAGGTCCAAAAGCTTGTATCATTTTTAACTCTTCCCTCCATCTCAAGCCCACATACAAACACCTGCAAAGTCCTACGGATTTCCCACGTACCATTTTCCACACTGACCCCCGTCGTCCCAATCTTATTAACCTCTAAGCTAGTTCTGACCCTTAATACCTCTGGCTTCCTTTCCTAAATCTGCCATTTTAATCTCCCACAATTCCCCTACACAGATCTATAATTGAATTTAGAGGCCCCAGACTGTGGCCGGGCCCTAGAATCAACTGGGGTGCTTTTAGGACAAAAAAAAAAAAAAAAGGCCAAATCCCCACCCCCAGATTTTGGCTGACTGGCCTGGGCTAGGTTCTAGCACAGGCTTTGTTTGTTGTTGTTTTTTCTTTTTCTCTCAGGTGATTTTAATGTACAGCTGAAGCTGAGAACCACTGCAAGCCAAACTGGAACTTAGTTTTCCCAAACACACACCTTGTTTTCTTACCTCACACTTATTCAGCTAGTTTTCTCTGACTCCCTTCTATGGCCCTTAATTCTTTGCCTTGGCCTATCATTAGTCCATGGTGCTTTAACAAATTTGTTCTATTTTATGACATAAATTAACCTGAAACTCATTCAAATCCTCCCTGCCAACAACCTCTCCTTGCTTCCCACCATTTACCACATGTACAAATGCAACAAGTTGGGTTTTATAAAGTTTTATTTTTGGCAACTAGATCCTGGCTTTAGGTGAGGAACCTCTCTGAACATGGCTTTCTCATCTCTAAATTAAAGAAGATGGGTTAGTTGACCTCTGCATTTCGTTCTGGCATTAAAATTATATTATTTGACTATTTTATCAAGATAAGCCCTTGGACTACTGGCGAATGCTTCTAGTATATTTTCCCAAAGTACCCAATTCCAAACAGTTCTAGGTTCTCTGATAGTTTCTGCAGTTAGATTTATTGCCATATCTAGTATGGTTTGACTATCTTCTTACAGATAATACCAATCTTTTTAATAGTACAAAAGAGAACATTTAACTCTGCTTTTTAATCACTATAATCCAAACGCAATCAGAATAATGGTTAAGAAATACCATCACACAAGTTCTTATATCTAGAGGCCAAGTTACTATACCTTTTACAAACTGATTAAATCCATTTGTTCTATAATCACCATATAAACCTGGCCAGGGGAAGCACACAAGCTCAGCTTTCAAATGAAGTTAACTTTACTATTAACATACGAAAAATAATCACGGCAATGAGCTCATTTGCTACTTTTCCTTGAGAGCTAAGCACACATCATGTATGCAGGAAAACATTCCGTTTCCTAAATTATGGTCAAATATATGAATTCGGAAGGGAAAGCTGGCAGGTAGACGGAATGGCAGATTACCGTGCAGCGCGCAGGTCCTGCGCTCGCTGCTGAGCAATGAGGAAAATCCTGAACGCAGTGACTCCTGGCCCTGCCCTGGCTCTCAGGGACAGCTCATCTTCTCAAGCCAGGCCTTCGTTTCAACACCCTCAAAATGAAGACATCAAGTTAGGAAAGCAGTCCCCAAACGCCAGGTAAAATCACCCAAGCAGCTTTTTAAACTACAGAACCCCAAGCTCCTCCCCTGGAGATTTTTCTGATATGGTGGGTCTGAGCTACCACACAGACAACTGAATTTGTAACTTTTTAGCTGGTGACCTATTTGTTTTCATACATACTTGAGACACACGAAGCGAGATGTACTCTGAGATCCAGTCCTAGCTCTAGAATTCTTCTGCATATAGAATAATGCACATGGTAGGTATTTGACAAATGGGCAATGCGGCTTGGTAATAGTCTGAAAGAATATTAGAATTATTATAACAACTTATCATTTAAGTACACGGCTATTTTAATTATAGCTAATCAGTGAAATAATGGAAAAAACAGCCATCTGTCAATTGGCCAAAAGAAAGACTTAGAGTTTTGTTTTCTAGATATTGAAAAGACTCCAAAATCTCTTGCCATTAAAAAAAAAAAAATCTATATGGTGTAGAGTTTAAGATGAGAACTGTCTAGACACTCTTTTTTTTTCTGTTTGTTTCAGTGTTTCAGTGTTCCAACAAGGGATTGCAATTTTTTTTTTTTTTTTTTTTGCTAAAGAGCATGCATAAAAACTACCATGAAATACAACACTATTTAAAAAAATTTTTTTTTAGGAAAAGGAGACAATTTCAGAAATTAAATTCATCTTCTGAGAAATGAATCCTCTGAGTTTGGTGGTTCCAATACCAACCTTAGGGGAAAAACATGATTAGTTTTTAACTTACTTCCTTTCACTTTAAGACCACTGTTTTTTAACTTTTATTTTTCTTAGTCATAACTGGAATGGTCTATGGTTTGGATTTTGAAAACCATAAAATAATTATAACAGACTATAATTTAAGGATTCACCTTAGGCCATCACAAAAAGAGAAGCATTATCTACATTTCATTTTTCTGCTAGGTTACATTTTATAAATTCTGTTGACAGGAAACTACTCAATTACAGAAATCCGGTATTGGTTTTATTCACAATTAAATTATCTTGAAGAAAAAAACCTCTTTTGAAACAAAAAAATTGGCAGTCAGAAAATATGCTGCTAGGGAACTCTTTAACAAAAATGTTCCTTCTGTCAAGCTGCAGTGGTTGAGGGAGAGGGACAAAACGTGGAATAAAAAGAAAAGGTTGGCCCACCTATCTGGCACGCTTTTCCATTTGGCAGTATCAAATACATGGCAGTCGTATTGTAAGAAATTCCAGTTTTGCTGATGCTTTCCAAGCCTTAGCACTTTAAAATGACGATCTGTATTAGACTCAAAAAGCCTAGGGACTCATAAGCACTTATGAGGACACACCCTAATATTTTTTCCTTCCAAGTTTAAACCATCACAAAGGAGGAAGTTCTGAATCAAAGTGTTTTTGGTTTGCCACCTGACGAGCCTGTCGAAGTCTGAACCTCTAACCTATCAGCATGTCAGAGGGCGGACACAGAGCGAGCAGCAGACCACCATCTTAATATTGTAATTTTCATGCATTCTGCATATAAGCCAGAAGTTAAAACTCCACAGCATACCTCATTCTCATAAAAGTTATACATTTCTTTCAATAAAAACTACAGCTTTTTAGTCTGGTTAGTATAACTACAGACAGCCCTTCCACCAACTCCTAATTATACCAAGGGTCTGAACAGTAAGTAACAGAACAAAGTGACAGAGTATTTTGAGGGAGAGTGTATTTATACACTTCATTATGAGCCAAATCTCAATGAAATACTCAGTATTAAGGGACCAGTGATATCACATGAGTGCGAGAGAAAAGAAGTTCACATTTTAAAACACTATAGATTATGAAGTAGACTCCAAAACCACAAATATTCATATGCCTTCAGAGCATAAACTATTGGATTATATCAAATGCCACAATGCCAACTAATAGGTTTCATGGCTTCATCAGACAGCACTAAAACAAGCTTCTTCTATCACTCATGTTTTGTCTACTTAAAACAAAACTAAAGCCTATTTACAAAGAACAAAAGCTCCTATCTTAAGAGGTACCAACCAGATCAGAAAGACCGGGTGAGTTTTGATAGCCTAAATCCTGGGTTCAAATTATGTCAAAATGGTCTTCTCAAACGCAGATCGTTATCCAGGTTTGACACATCACTTAGGCATGGGGAGTTAGTGACACTGAGTCTGAAGATCCACTGGAACCAAATTTTATCAGACCCACAGATTCTAGCTGTGGTGGTGTCAGCAGACTAAAAAATAAAAAAAAAATTTACTTTTTCCATACAAAGTTTCAGACCCTCAGATTTCTTATTCCACAGGACATGATAAAATATAATTTGACCAGGCCACATTAAAGACTTATTACAAGGAAGCAAAAAGTAGGGACAGGAATGTTTTTAAAACATCTCTTTGATAATGTGAACTACTTTCTTGGTGTACTCTAACTTCCAGAATGTTTTATTAAAGTGACAGTGCTGAGATGCCAAGCATACCTGCAGACCTAAGTCTGCAAAGGAAGATTAATTTCTAATTAACCCAAGAGTTATGAACATTTCTTAAAACTTCCAGATATGTCCCATTCTAAGAAACTACAACATCCACAAAACCTCTTGCTTACAAAATAGCTAAAGTAGGGAGTGATTGTTAATATTAATTACAAAAAATTTTCACTTCACAGTGATTCACTTGGGAATTTGTTGAAACAGAATTTGGATTACAAAATTTTGATTAACGCCTTTTCGAGGAAACGTGTAGCTCAAAATTTGAGCTCACCTGTGTCTAGATTCAGTACGTTAAGGGAAAGAAATAAAATGGGTGTGAATGAAGAGTCAAAGCAAATGACAAAAATCACCATGACACTACAGGCTAATAAATGATTCAAGAGACAGTTTCATTAATTAATATATTTTCTGCATTATAGTTAACATACGTACTTTCTTCGTGTCACCTTATTTTCCGTTATGTATTGATATTTTGTTATATTCAGACATGAGTACATTTCAACAGTCTTTTGTAATAAATATCTTAAAATAATAGAGATTCGCATAATAAATATTCTTTACAATAAAAAAGTTTAACAGACTTTTGTCTTAAAAATAGTCAGAATTCAACTTTGTGATTTATACATAAAATATACAAAAAGCACCACAATTTGTGGTTAAGGCAATGAAAACACAGAAAAAATTAGAATTACTCCACTGTTAACTAACCAAGGGGCCAAAAGGACCATCAAGGAACCCAGATCACTTTAAGGCAGCAGAGTTCTGTGACACCTGTAGACTGATCAGCTATAAATATTAACTTCAGTTATCCAAGTGCCCTCAATGACAAGAGAAATTTGGTGAAAAGCATGGGATGTGGAAGGAAGGCAGCTGAGTCCTTCGGAAACATGAAAGCTAGAATAAGGATAAGCCAGATACAACCAATATATCTCCAATGTGAAGATGTACATCGTAAAGCCAATCTAAAATTACACAGGCAAAAAAAGAAATAACCTGGCACACCTCTGGAAGATGACGCCAAAACGGAGGGGAGAGAACTTTGAGGGGACAGGGGAGGGCAGTGGTTAAAAGGAAAATATTTACGTTGTAACAAAAATATATCCCCCATGCTACTTAAGGGGCCAATGCTATGAAGACAGTCCTAATTGGAGAGAGATTTAATACATAGCTTATGTAAGCAATTAAATGGTTGCTTCTTTAAAAACCAACTTCCCTGCTCCCAGAGTACCCCATCAAAACCAGCTCTAAATCACTGTCGCCTGGGCACGTTGCTTGCAGAACAAAAAGGCTACACAAAAACCCCACTGGCTCTTGACACCCTCTCGAGGGGAGGGCAGAGGCGCCTGTCCCGAGTGGGGGCCAGGTGCAGTTTCAGTCCACGCTTCCTGAAGACCATCCACTGGAGTAAAATCCATGAGTCAAACCTTGGGGACAGGGGAAGAGAAGGCGGGGAACAGGGAGAAACTGTAAAGGAAATAAAACCAGTATCTACTAGTATCTTCCGGAACAGCCACAGCTTGAAAGCTAGAAGTTCAGGAGGTCCGACCCATCTCCCCAAATCATGACGGTTTACCCTGACCCCGGGAGGGGCAGCTCTCCAGCTTACAGTAGACAGTGTTGGAGTTCTTGCATCTGCACCCTGGGCGATGGATCCAGTCATAACACCCCCTGCACAGCTTCAGGCATCCCTTGGCAGGAGGATAGCAGAGCAAGCAAGGTAAAAAGAGAGACATGGCTCCCATACACAGGTACCTAGAGCAGCAGTGGGACTGGGAGCAGGAGCAAGGATTATCCGAGTAAGAATCCCCTTCATCGTCGTTGGAGCAGTGGTAGAAGATGCCCTTGACCAAACACATGCAGGTCCCATACTCTACCATGCTCTCAGCAGAGCAGAGGCACTGCCGGTCACAGGCCAGGCAGGACGGCAGGGTCCTGGGCGCCGTGCATTCGCCACACTTGCACTTCCCACACTGTTCACAAATGAACTTGTGCTGTGTCAGGTCCTCTTTCAACGAAACCTTCAAGTCATCCACAATCAACTGCTTGGGCTGGGTCCGGATTGCCCTTTCCGACCGATGACCAGGGACTGGTCTGGCTGGCGGTGACCTTCCCAACAGCCCCTGCTCGGAAGAGGCACTGCTGTTGCTCCCAGAACTGGCTGCACTTCCAGTGCTGGTGGATCTGCTCAAAATGGGGCCTCGGGCAGTATTCGAGGGTCCTGTGTGTCCCAGATGGCTTGTAGGTCTATGCTCATAGTTATTATTCACATTGATCGGTATGATTTCATGAGTCCTTTCGTGCTTTTCTGGTCTTGGTGCCGTTCGAGGAGCAGGTCTTTTCACCACTGACGGCCCTTCCGTGTATTCGTTGCTGCCTCTGATGGCCTTGATCTGGTCTAGGGACAAAATAGCAGCAGGCTGAATCTCTCTCTCATAGTCTAGCCTCTGCCGATTACCCAGTGCAGGCTGCTGGACCACAACTAACGAACTGCCACTGCCATGTTGACTTGGGGGATCCATGTGTAGTGATCTCGAAATCTGACAATCAGTGGGAACCTGGCATGCATCTGAAATCCTAAAAGGAAATCAAACATGAAAAAAACAGAGAGAGAAAATAAATGACAGGAAGTATTTTTTTTGGGGAAAAACCCTGTCAAGTCACAAATTACCTAAACCACCTGGTAATGATCGCCTTCATCAGCGGATTACAATGATGCTGGGGTCTTGGCCGGAGTCCAAGTCCAAGAGAGGCCGAGGACCACATCATAGAAGAAGAATGTAAGCAAGAGACCCCATGCCATAAAAGTTAGAAGGTTTTTCAAATTTTAAAAAGCAGAATCAAGAAGAAGTAGTGCCTTCCTGTTTGTAAATGTAAAGGAATTAAAATGGAGTATGCCCTTGTAGGGAATATTGAGTATAAGCGCTGGAATAGAAACCTCAGGCGTCACCTCGATAGTGTTGTCTATAAAGGAAAATCCCCACTTAAAAAAAATGGCTTTTGTGCTGTTGCTTTTTTGTCATTTGTTTGCTGTTACAAGCATTAGATTAATGAGGAAATTAATCAAGGTATACCTCGTGCATTAAAAAAAAATCAAGGAGATCCCAAACTAAAATGGATTCTCAAAATAAGAAGTCATTTTCTGTAGCAATCAGGATTTTAAAGCGAGCTCATTATGAATGTACAAGATGCAAATGAATCTAGATGAATACAGCAGCTCTTGATGTTTTATAGCCACTAAAGTGCACACACACACATAACTCAATGTACAGCTCTGTTCATGTGAAAAGGAATTCACATTTGAAATCATAAAAGATTTTTTAAAGTTTAAATAAGGGCTCGCTCACATAATGAGATAGATAACTTGCATGCACAAATAAGCGTTTGGCCTTTACAGCTGTAATGGGAAAATTCCAGCCATTTTAATTATCTGCATTTCCTCTCATTTAAAAATCTGTATATACATGACAGATCTTCATTTTCAAAAGCACTGCCAACTCTGAATCAATGTGCTTCCTGTAACAGGCACGGCAACATCCTGATAAAAATAAGCATTTGTGTTTCCTTACCAATAGTAAATTGCTTCTAATTTATAATGTACTCTTCATAAAACAAACTACTAAACATAAAAACGTTTCCGTTTTCAGTCAGTGGTAAACTAGACGACTTTTCACACAAATTCCTTCCCAAGTCTACAGATTGATCCAATTCAAGGAGAACAAAAATGCCCATTCTCCACTACCACACCTTGATCCAAAAGACACCAGCTTAAGGAAGAAAGCAGAAAGAAGTCCATTTCATCTAATGACTAACGTGCGTGTCCCCAGACTGTCTTACACGTTAACTTCTTGCAGCTCCCTCCCTCACTCTCCCAAGCTCCTGCTTTATTCCACCTTCTCAGTACATGAGGACAAACACGTTCACAACCTGCAGGGTTCAGCCCTGGAGTCCCTGAAGGACTGAAAACCAGCCCATCGTCACTCTGCACAACAGCACTGCTCCTCGCGCAGAACTTGTTAAACCAGGGTTTTGAAAGCAAAGAGTGTGTAAAAGATCTCAGTCGGAGTCCACACACGGAGGAAAACGCGGTGGAGAAGGATTTGGAGCGAGTAGGAAAAACCCCAGGCACCCCTGGAAGCAGCGTTTCCAATGACCGTGGTCGCCTGGTTCCTGCTGGCTGGCCAAGTCGATGACCAGATAAAAAAGAAAACGAGCCCCCTCCGGTGTGAAGCAAAGCCCCTCGGCCGACAGGGACAGTCCCCGATCCACCCCCAAGCGCGCTCGCAAGCTCTGGGCGAACCGCTCGTCCCGAGAAAACACGATCGGAGTCGATACCTTTCCGGACAAGCCCCTCATAGCCTAAGGGTCGCCGTGGACTCTCCAAACCCTGTCCGCGTCCCCGCCGAGGCGGCTCCCCGATCCCGAGAGCCTCCCGAGCCCGCACAGCGTCCCTCTCCACCTGGGAGGGCAGCGCGTCCTACAGCCCGACAGGGACGCGCGGGGCCGGGGCCGCACCGCCGCGCAGCAGCCTCGCCGGGCCCGCGGGGGAGCGCGCCCGCTGCGCTCCGAGACCTGAGCGCTGGATAAATAGTTGACGGAGAGGAAGGAAAAGGAAAAAGTTATGAATGAAAACAAGTCCTCTCCCCAGCTCGGGCGGGCGGGGGGCGGAGGCTGAGGTGTCCATTACTCCGGAGGGGGGGG
>NW_017731351.1:5854110-5887215 GCF_001890085.2 Hipposideros armiger
GGCTTCTCCGGCAGCCCCGCCAAGAACCACAGCCGTCTCCTCCGCGGCTCTCCGAGACCCGCCGCCGATCGGCGCGCCGTGCACGACCCAGAGGGCTGGCTTCTCGCTGCCGATCGCTCCTCGCGCGAAAGACGGCAGTGGCGGCCTCCTGACGAGCAGAAATCCACGTCCCGGACGTTGGAGTCTCCGCGGCGCCTGGGACGGGACTCGAACCGACGTCCGCAGCAGGGCACCCAGCCGCTCAGGCCCGGCGGGGCCCGGGAGCGCACGCTGGCGAGGCAGAGGCCGCTGCTCCCGGGGGGCGGGGGTGGGACGTTTTACCCGCTCTTTTAGGGGGGCTGTGAAGGGAGCAGGGTTTGGGGGACTCTCTGGGGGAAAGAGGCGGGGCGTCGTCCCGGGCTCCGCGCAGGTCCAGGCACTCCCGATCCACACGCTGGGCAAGTGGGGGCGCCGCGTCCGGGGCGCTCCAGTCCTGGCAGGTCAGCTTCTCCCAGCAGCTCTCACTCTCAGTCCTCCGACCCTCCTGTCGCACCGCTGAAGTGCCTGCTACAGACGATTGGAGATTAAAACACATGAATTCCCCTTTCCAGGCACTTGCACGCGGGGCGGGCCGCCCGCTGCCATGTGCTGGCTGTTGCTGCTCCCTGTGATTGACAGGCCGGCGCACAGTCGGCGTGTCAGCAGCGAACCAAAGTAACATGCAGTCTTGCACGTTTTTTGCCGAAGTGCTTTTGCCCCTTTGGAATGCCTAGGAGTTCAAACAGCGTTCAAGCAACGCCTGTACGCATTGGAAATCAATACACAGAGACGGGAAATTCAGGTTTTAAACAATTGCTTCGCCAACAATGCCTAAACAAACATGCATTTGGTCCACACGCCGAGTGCCAGCCCCTCTTCGGCACAACCCACTCTGTACGCCACACATCCAACCGTTTCAGACTTGAAACTTCTTACTGTTCAGATAAGGGGGGGAAACCAAAGGGACCCTGCTGTATCTTTCAGCGATAGCACGCACTTTAAGAGCGCTGGCTTTAGCAGTGGGAAGGCTACTGGTAACTTGAAATGCAACCAGTACTCTTGGATCTAAAGCGAGTTCAAAGACATATTCAGTTCCTTGCAAAAGCCAACATTTCTCACCTAATCTTTCCTAAAACCTCTATGGAAGGAAAGGGAGGAAACGGCTCTTACCTAACGCAAAGGTTGGAAATTGCTTTTCAGGCACATTTACAGCGGCTGTAGCTGTTCCTTATCCGGGGCAGGGAGCTCTGGCTGCTGCTATCACTCTGCAAACCACTGCGTGCCTTACAGAGCAATCCCACTCCAGCGCCGCACAATTTCAGCTCTTCGCCTCCACCTCCACCTCCACTCCAGGACACGCCTCCCGTGATATCATGTGTCAATCACACGGGCTGCCTGAAAACCTGGAACAGGAATTCCCCACCAGTCGTTTCCTCTTTCGTTATATGTGTACCAGCTTGAAATGTTGCCCCGTACACTCGTGTAATAAACATCCTCTAAAAATTTGAGGCTGCCTCTAAAAGTCCTGCAAATGCAGTTTGTCATAAACGAGTACCTTTAAATTTAGTTATCAATCTTTTATGGTCCATTTCAGTAAAAGGGTTGGTGGACTCTACCTTTAAAATTGTATTCGAAAATAATTTTGAAGAAGATAAAAAATTTGTATGCAAAGCCATCACTTCTGATCAGCTAGAGAGAAAATGTATATTGACAAAAAGATGATAATATGGTATTACAGTTCCTACTTAAAGCTAAGTTCAGAGTATGCGAAATCTGAAAGTTCAAAAGGTGGCACTCCTTACTGAGAATGTATATAACAATGTCATAAAGGTGAAATTTTCTGCTGTATATTTTATAATATTTGCTCCATTTTGATTCTGATCTAGCTTTCCCAAAATCAATCAAATTTTTAAAATCCTCAACTCCTTCAATTTTGTAATATATTTGTATAATTTTGCAAAAAAAAAAGATCCCAACCCATTTATTATATTTTTTAAATCAGCTAAATGGCAATCAATTAAAATAGAAATAATTTACCAAGAATTTTTATAGTTCTTACTATAAAGTTACATATAGTTCTTATATGATGTGTCACTGAGAAAAAAATCATTTTAATCAATATGAAATTTGATTTTTCTTCCTTTGAAGCTATTGAATTTTAGATATTTATTATCAAAATGGTGTACCTAATACTGCAAATAGGATAACTGTGAAATTTAAGGTTCCACAGAGATTTTTTTAAAGACACCTAAAAGCCAAAAACACATAGTAATAAAGTGGAAAAGAAAATTTTTTTCTAGGTACTGTATATCAAGAGAAGCCTAAAATCTTTGGGAAAATAAAGCAAAGAAAACAAAACTCCAGAATTAATGCATATATAATTTGAGAATGGAAATTTTCAGTTCAAAGTAATTTTTAAAATCTCGTTCTTTACAATAGCAAGTGATTCTGTTGAAACTGTTTTTTTCCATGCTAGACTTTCAAATGTTTGAGCACTTAAAAGAAATTACAGTTGTGTTTGGAATTACCTCTAAGGAACCTAGAGCATTGCTAAGACCATCAACAAGCAGAAAGCATCACTAGAAAATAACAGAACAAGAATGAAGCCAAGAAGCTACATAATCATTCCTACTATTATAAATTGTATTAAAAGGCTGTTTAAAAGGATAAGATCAACTTTACTGTGTACATTTTCTATTTTTTTCATAGATCTCATTATATTTTGGGATGTAATGAACTTCAACCAATGATGAATAGGTTTCTTGATCATTATGAATGGATTTGGAATGGTCAAATCAGAAATAGAATATCACATCAGAGCATCTTATTTGGTTCTTCAAAACTGTCTTCTCTACTATCACAATTTTGGGATGAGAGGTCAGTTCACCAATATGATAAAACCAGGAGAGGGAGCACTGAACATTCTACTTCCATAAATCCTGCAAAAATATATTTGAAAGAGACCTATTACAAATAAACTTCAAACTATTTCAATCACAGACGTATTAAATGACAATTTCCATTAGATTAAGTATTTTTGAATTACAATAATAAATAAAGTCCATGAAATTTTATCTATAACACCATCATCATGGGTTTTGTTCTATTTAGAAACCAAATGTTATACTGCACGAAATTGAATAATGACCCTTTACATCATTTAGCACTAAAATACATCAACATGTTTTTTTCTATTTAGAGAAAAATTAGAAATAAATATCTTGTCACCTTGGATCTAGAAGACATTTAGTAAAACCTGCCTTTGCTTTTGATTGCCTACAACTATAAGACTTGGTAGAAATTCCAAAATTTTAGCTGAAAATAGACACTGTTCTTTATTTAGTAGGTTGATAACAGTGCACCTTGGCTAGCAATGGATTGCTGGATATGAGATTTTCCCAAAAAGGAAAAACAATGTATATATCCATGGGAAAATCTTACACTAATTTTCAGTTTACTATTATATTAAGATATGTCTGAAAGAATAAAGTGGAATGGAAAGTGAGCCCTAACTTGTTCTTCATTTTCATATGAAACAAGATTAGCCACCTCTTCTGCTGTTTAGATGTTTTGAAAAAAGAATAAAGTAAAATAAAAAAAAAATCTGGTAACTCCTTATAACTGGCAGTGATGTAAAAAAAGAAAAGGTGGAGTATTGAGAGACTTAACTTATGCATTTATCTACTTTATTTGCCAAAATAGCAGAAGCACAATGTGTTCCAAGCTCTTGAAAAATAATAGCTTGTTAATTCTTGTAATGTGTCTGTGGAGTCATAATCATAAATACAATCTCTTATCTCGTTGAGAAGCAAACAGAAAAAATCACAGAAGTTGGTAAGTTAGTCTATAAGTATCTAATAAATCAATAAGGAATGGAAACTAAGTCTGCTTTCCTTTTAGGGCAAGAGTCACTATATTACTATACTTCCCAAGGAAAGCTGGCAAGGATAGGCCATTTTATTTTCAGTTTCCTTTTGTAAACGATCTTTGTAGTTCACAGAAATAGACCAACATATTCAGTGAATTTTCCATAAACATTCCCTTCATTTTCATGAGCGTAATTCTCATCCTTCCGCCCTATTTGAAATACTAATGTTCTGTATTGGTTTCAAATTCTGGAAGTGGGTAAATCAAACAATACACTGAGTAAATTACATTGAATGATTTGTAGAGTTTTTGTCAGCCCTATAATTCTACACCTAACCATTTGTGTACTTTGTCACAAGTGATTCCATTTTTTCTACAAGTTGTCAGAAAAGGAAGAAATGCATATGGAAGGGCTCTGAATCGGTGCCCTTCATTCCTTAAGTGTCATATTCCTTTACAGAGAATCAAAGTGACAAGAGTTCAGACAAACTGCATCACTCCTATATATAAAAGATTTTGCTAATTAAATCCACATGGTAAGGTTGTATAAGGGAACATCTTTGCCCTAGTACAAAACAGCCTTCCCTTCTTATCTAGCCAATTGAAGAATAAATACTGTCTTCTTTCCTCTTCCATAATATTAAATGTTCCCTTCCGAGCCTTCACTTGTTCTTCATTTTCAAAAGAAAACAAGATTAGCCATGTCTTCTGCCGATTTATTTGATTTCTGAAATGAGTGGAATATGAATATGAATACCCAGTTGAATGAATATTTTTGATAATGCCCTTGTAATGACCACCTGGTGTCATCTTTGATTCTGGTCAGCAAACGTTATTAATCTCTCGTTTCGATAACTATCTACTGCTATCGTCACCTTCAGAGAGAACTGCATAAGGACCTAGGTTTATTTAAACCTGTAACTGCCCCCAAAATAGAACAAAATCATGTTTTAATTAAAACAAAAACAACTTAAAATATCTCCCGGGGCTTGCCCACTTTAATCTTTAATTCCCATTGAAATAATCTACAGTTTATTTTTAATATAGAAAAATAAAAGTAGAATATTTATTTGATGAAATGACTCTAAGCATGTCTTCTATAAGAATGCCTAATACAGAAGAAAACACACAAAAAAACTTACAAGAGGTGTTTTTTAAAAAAAGAACTGATATTTTCTTTGATTTGCAATTCATTTAAATAATTCCATTTATAAAAACATTTCACGTGGTCTGTAATAATTGATAGGATATATGTATTAAAAACCTCAGTTTTTGATTCGTTCTTCTACATAATGGTCTAGAACTTTAGCTAATACACCATATTTGCTCATAATGTCCCCATGTCCAATATTACAAGTATGAAAATGGCATGGTATTGAGAAGCGTACTGGATGTAGGGTCAGTTGATAAGAAGTTCAAGTACCAGCTTTGTCACTTTCTTACTTGATGACTCTGAAACTTAATTTCTCTCAGCCTGAACTCTCATAAACGACTTGAAGTAATAACAATACTTTGTCTTCTCAAGTCACAGTGCACTGTGGCATCAATACATATGCATTGCTTTTTAAGCTTCAAAGCTCTGTATAAATTCTTACAAGTTAGCATTGCCTCAAACACACCGTATAATGAAGAAATGTTTCTGGTCCCCTCTTTTCCAGGTGCTTCATCCGCAAATAATATATTCATTTGCCTTATAACTGTTTCAAGTTAATCCAGTTTTACTTTTGTTTTTCTCAGGCTGAACTCTTGGGTTTAAATATGTAATTGAATGGTGTGTGTGTGTGTGTGTGTGTGTGTGTGTGTGTGTGTGTGTGTGTTTGTGTGTGTGTTAACTGGAATTTTGGAGTAGCTATCTACTAATAAGTTCAGAGTAAGGAACTTAATGAGCTCTGGTCACCTTAATATTTATCTGGAATTTTTAATCTTTTACATTTTACTGTTAGTTAAGATGAAGTTTATTGCAAATATTAAAAATCATGTCTATAAAACTTGTAAATTTTGAGGTCATTAAGAGCAAAAAAGGCAAACACATGTTTTAAAAATATAACAATAATATTTTAAAAGTTGAAAGTAAGTAGAAAAGTAAAAAACAGGTGATCCTTTCACATATTTTCAAAAAGTATATTTACTACTGCTTCTTTTGGATAATCTCTTAGAATGTCAATTTTGATAATAAATTTGGCAGATATGGTAGGAGATACAATTTCTGTCAATTACCAGAGTACTATATGAATCCTAATGTTGTATATACGTTTTTGAAATTGGTAGCAGAGATATTTCAGGCAATGCATTTCAATTAAACAAAAACCTGTGAAGCGCCACCTATTGTTGAAAATAAGTCATTTCAAATTTCAATCAAAGCGAAAAATGCGCTTGAATCTTGAAACTGGGTATTCATACTGGTCAGTAGATGGTTTTGTGTTAGATGGTTTTGCCCCACTGCAGGCTAAGGTAAGTGTGCTGAGCACATTTAAGGTGGGCTTGGCTAAGCTGTGATGTTCAGCGGGTTAAGTGTATGGAATGCTTTTTATACTTAGAATCTTTTCAATTTACGATGGGCTGATGGAGACATAACCCCATCGCATGTAGAGGAGCATCTGTACCTTTTCTAAGTAACCACTTTGAGTAGGTAAACACCTTTTTGGATATATTAGTTCTAATGTGTTCGTTAGCAGTCAATGTCACTACTTTATTATCTTCTCCAACATTATAACTTCAGATAGGCAGCGTTTTTGTGTCTTTTAGATTCCTCAAAAAGCATCAAGAATCAAAAATGATACCGGGTGGTCATCACAAGGGCCATTTCCACTCCTTGTTTCAGAAATCAGATCAGCAGAAGACATGGCTAATTTTGTTTTCTTTTGAAAATGAAGAACAAGTGAAGGCTCAGAAGGGAACGTTTATTATTATGGAAGAGGAAAGAAGACAGTATTTATTCACTATCTTGCTGCCCCCCCCCCTAACACACTTGCTAAGCCACATGTAGTGGAAGAAACGCAGGCATGGGAAAGGCAGGCTGCTCACATCCAAGGCCGTGCACCTGGGCGCCGGCTCCTCTGGTCTTTCCATGTCCGTCTCCTCTTCACCTTGCCCCTCACGGGGAAGTTCACGGAATTCCACATGCCGTGTGCTTGTGAGGCAGATCATAAGCACAACCCACACTTCTGAAGATATCTTATTTCTGCTGAGGGCCCATCGTGTTCATGTGTATGTTGTTCAAGGTTGAAGTACTATATTTAAGACCTCAAACTTACCTTGGGATTCAATACCATTTTTGTGAGACCGAATAGAGGAAACTGTCAGGAGGTTTCAATCAAGAGACACCTGGAAGTAAAAAGAAGGACTTCTTCCCCCTTATTACCCCCTCCCCCGGTCCCACCACCACACACACAAGGGTTACGTGTAAAAAAACAGGACGGCATTGATAATCGGATACGGTAAGTACAATTCCTAGGTACAGGGTATGAAACTAAATCAGAAATAAGTGAAATGTACCTGAGTACGGCATGCAATTCCTGGGGTGATTTCTTCCCTCAGGTAACTCACCTGCTTGCCCCCCCCCTCCATTTAACACATGTAACCAAGAGAGCGTGGTACATGCTCAGGCATGGTAACTACGAGCTGCTTGAACGTTTTTTTCCATGTGACGCTGCCATGCATGACACTTGTTTCTGACCGGAAGGTCCACTATATCAGCCCCTCCTCTTGTACCTGCTACTAACAGTGTGTTTACGAAGATGTCCCCAGAGAAATGGGATATTCAGCAGGCCCTGTACTACAGACCTCTCGTTGCTCATCTTTAGCTGCCTATATTCTCACGGAAGCAGTCATTCAGCATTCAGGGCTCCGGCATTGGCCTTGAGATGTTTCCTATTATAGGATTTGTCAAGCCGGAAGCATCTCCCGCCTCTAAGGGATTTGTGTTGAATAATAAGGACCATACCCAGTAAGACGTTTATTAAAAATGAGCAAAAAGCAAATGTCAGGAGATGTAGTTTAAATGAGTGTGTGGTTCTACTCTTTAACATGCATTTTCATCTTATTCAAGCTTTACCTTTAATTTTAGACAGAAAGCCTCACTAATACGGCGTGGGTTCGCCCCCTTCCCGCATGAATTTTCTTCCCTCTGGCTACAGGTGAGTGAGTCTGCATGGTCAGGTGTCCTGGGGGCTTTGGGTCTGTGGGTGGAGGAAATGAGGGAGGGAGAACGAAACGCAGGAAAAGGGTGTCTTAACTGGGAAAAAGTCTAAACAGTGAATTATATTTAAAAATAAATGTAGGTGTATGCCTTGTATATTCCACACTAAAAACTAAAGATCCAAAAAGAGTAAAAGTATATTGTCCCATAATTATTTAATACAGAGTTCCACATTCTATTTTGAGCCGTGAACTTTCTATTGAATCTGAATTATTACCAGTTCCAAAGCGGGTTCTGAATTAATGAGATTAATGAGATTTTTTTACACTACGCAGGGAATTTGATCCTGGGGTAGGAGTTTTATTAACGAGTGGCCCTGCACGCAGCGACAGTGTGCCATTTGATGGGTGTATTTTTATAAGGCCCTGTGCAAACATCACTAATTGGCTCCCTCTGAGTTCCCCGTGACAGTAAAGATCCTGAGCATACATCACGGCAGCAATCCTTACTCGTTAGACGAGACCAGGGGTTGAGACTGTTCCTATGTAACAGTGTCATAGAAAGTTTATGCAGTTCACGTTGATTGAAAAGCTATTACAGGCGTACCTCGGAGATATTGCAGGTCTGGTCCCAGGCCACTGTAATAACGGGAACATCGCAATAAAGTGAGTCACACGCATTTTCTGGTTTCCCAGGGTATATAAAAGTTATGTTTACACTCTACTGTAGTCTGTTAAGTGTGCAATGGCATCATGTCTACAAAAGCAATATATCTTAATTAAAAATACTTTACTGTTAAAAATGCTAACCATCATCTGAGCCCTCAGTGAGTCGTAAGCTTTTTGCTGGTGGAGGGTCCTGCCTGGGTGATGATGGCAGCTGACTGATCAGGGCGGTGGTTGCTGAAGGTGGCGTGGCTGTGGCAGTTTCTTAAAACAAGACAACAAAAAAGCTTGCCACATCGATTGACTCTTCTTTTCACAAATGATTTCTCTGTAGCAGGTGATGCGGTTTGATAGCATTTTACCCACAATAGAACTTTCAAAATAGGAGTCAGCCCTCTCAAACCCTGCCATCGCTTTATCAACCAAGTTTATGTCATCTTACAAAACCTTTGTTGTCATTTCAACAATCTTCACAGCATCTTCACCAGGAGTAGATTCCATCTCAAGAAACCACTTTCTTTGCTCTTCCGTTAAGAAGCAATTCCTCATCTGTTCAAGTTTGATCACGAGAGTGCAGAAATTGAGTCCCATCTTCAGGCCCCATTTCTAGTTCTAGTTCTCTTGCTGTTTCCACCACATCTGCAGCGACTTCCTCCACTGAAGTCTTGAACCCCTCAAGGTCATCCATGAGAGTTGGAAGCAACTTTTTCCAAACTCCTGTTAACATTGGTATTTTGACCTCTTCCCATGAATCACGAATGTTCTTCAGGGCATCTAGAATGGTGAATCCTTTCCAGAAGGTTCTTAATGGACTTTCTCCTGATGCATCAGAGGAATCACTATCTATGGTAGCTATAGCATTACTAAGTGTATTTCTTAAATAATAAGACTTGACTGTTTCTAAATCATGTCAACTCTTACCCGGAATAGCTCCTATATGAAAGCCAGTATGATCTCCCTAAAACACTAATCTGATCACTTAAAAAAAAAAAACAGAAAACACACACATACACACATAAAATCACTTTAGTTGCTTCCTATTGTCCACAGGCTCCCATCCCAATTTGTGACATGGCCTCAGGGTCACTCTGTGATCTGGCCGCTGCCTCTTGCTTCAGCCACATCCTGTTCCTCCAAGCTGCAGCCACACTGGAATTCTTTTCGTTCCTTGAATGTGCCGAGGTTTTCTAACCTCAGCAGCTTTGCCCGTTATTCCTCTCTCAGTTATATGATGTTCCAAGACACTGTGCTTCTTTACACAATGTTGCACAGTTATAATTATTTATTTATTTTGAGTAATTTGTTTAAAACCTGTCTTTCCTTCCAGACTGTAAGGCTCCACATGTGTATGTGGTGTTCACGATTGCATCTCCACATCCGACTGGTCCTGAGGCTCATCCATGGCTGTTGTGCAATTAAACAAAGGGTCTCCCTCATACAGGAAAAACCTATTTCATTGATTGAGGGAGGAAATTCAAATTCCTTCTGTGTTCTCTAACAGTCAAACCCACAAACTATTAACAAGAATTATTTGTATATTTCTCTATTCCAATATATTTTTGTTATCTATTTTTTGGGGGGAAGGGGAGGGGTCACTGTCTCACCAACAAAATAGGGAGAATATTTAATGTATCCCCATCTCACATTATTGGCTCATTTGCATAAAGTTTAAGACATAAATGTAGAAAATGAGACAAGCCACAATCTACATTCTAGATTTCGGATTTTCACAAGTAGGAAGAACAAAATTTAACATGGTGATTTAAGAAGTCAGCTGTTTCCTTCCAGATTACAGACAAATCACAAGGGGGAAATGCTTAAGACAATTTTCCAATCAAACATGGCTAATCCTGTTGATTTCAAACATTCAAGAAGCCCAGGAGAAATCTAACAGTGGAGTTCTTTGTGTTTCTTCTTTAATGAGTATTTGGCAAAAACAATGAGGTGGGGGAAAATGTTCTTGAAGGCACAGAATCCAGTGTCACTTGCTTACAAAGCAACCATTGGGACATGAGGTGATTGACCATCTGTTTTCAATCTTGGGTCAAAATTTCTTTTAATCCAGGATGTAATTAAATCCTGGTATGTACAGAGATATCTATTTCACATATATAATTCCCTAGATGTTTAATTATAAAGTAGTTGCAATCATTTGCACAAATCAGTTCACATTATGTTATTTTGACATCAGGTTTACATGTTTTGGAAGGAGATGTCTGGGGCTCTGATGGGGGAAACTCATGTAATGCATGGAAGGAGTGTGTTTCATCTCCTTTATTTTCATCCACCAACTAGACTGGGTCCCTATCTCGCCTCGCCCTTCAGTATGAAGATAGGAAGAGGTAACTGTCAAATCAACACATGGCGCATTCGTAGTTACCCCAGCTAGATCTGAGTTATAAGGGGATTTCTTAAACTCTTTGTTAAAATATCAACATCATTTTCTTTAAACTATTGATCACACAGAAAGAAATGTTTACTTTAAAAATAAAAAACCCTGAACTCTGAGTAAGACAAGAGAAAATAATAGATTGCGTTCTTCATGTTATAACATCTACGCCATATAATTTCCTCTTGTCTAAAGGTTTGTACCAAAGGTTATTTCCAGACGAAGAAAAATCTGACACTGTTCTTCTTGATTTTGTTTTCTCTACATCCAAAGTTACATAAAGAAGTATATATCCCCTTTTTGCCACCGATGTATTTCATAGTTATATATTTTTATTCTATACATAAATATAGAATCAAACAACATAATTGTGATTGCAGAAAAATAAGCTGAAGTCTTCCTGTCTGTGTTTGAAGTAATAGGAAGAAGAGAAGGAAATTGCATTAAAATTCCTTTGTAAAGATGGTATCATCTGAAAGTCTTATTATCCATTGCGTACATGAATCATAACTTGGTAGGGGATCTAGAATATCAAATTAGGGGTGTCTTCATGAACACACATTTCTAATTCCTGTCTCTGCTGTACACTCTGGAAAAGGCCTACTCTAAAAACCAATTTCTACTTTAATATTTTATAATGATGCTACTTCACACTATTTAGATAGAGTAACTACATAAAAAGAGAGACATTTGTGTTGGTCTAAAAATGAGAAGACAAAATCTTTAGACTGTAAGCTAAATCCAGAAGCTGGAATGAAAACTATAAATTAAAACATTCCATTTCCAAGAGCTATGGAAACGAGACCCAAGTTTTATTATTTTTCCTTTCTTTTCTTGAGGAGCTCTTCATCCTTTTTCATTTATAAATATTATTTTTTACTTTTCTCTCCCCAATACCTCCATCTGCAGAATCCTGTTTTCTTAGTATTCTGGTAAATAGCTTTTTAGACTGCGCCATTTATCTTTTTTGTTTGTTTTACACTTTCCTTCTGTCTTCTCATCAGTCAGCCAATAATTAATTTAAAAAGAACGTATGAGTCTGTACTGTGTGCCTGGTGGTGAGTGTTAGCTGCTCTGTTCTTTACAGAGAGGTTTTTATGCCTCCTTGGTCAGGCCACTTCTCATGAAGGCCCTGGAAAGTTCTAGCCAGGAGTCTGCATTTCATGCTCAAAGTAAGGAGCCAAAGAAGGATTGTAACAGGGGGTGTGTCACAAAGAATTTGGCTGACCTTTGTTGCCAGGTCCCGGGAGGTCACCTTGAAAACCTTGGACTTCCTGAGTGATAGGAGTGACTATTATTCCTGGATGGTCGGTCCCTCACCACATCTGATAGTATAAGCTAATGAGGTGGTTCACAGTGGGTGCTTAATAGTTTATTGTAACTAGATGACCCAGTGTAGGGCCAGCCACAGCCCTAGTCTTAGGGTAGGGGGTGGGCCACCCCAGAAGGACCCATCATGTGATGAGAGGGTTGGAGCTTTGAGCCCTGTGGCACCAATCAGCCTCGGAGCATTGAGGGGGCTGCAATTGGGCTCAACCTCAGGAGCAATGAGTTCATCAATCCTACCTACTTAACAAAGCCTCAATAACAGCTCTGAACCTGAAGCTCAGGTGGGCTTCCTGGGTTGGCAGTACTCCATGTATGGGTGGTTACACGTCGATGCCAGGAGGGGAAGGTGTCCCTTCCCATTTGGAATCTTCCCGGTCCCAGATTCCACCCCATGCATCTCTGTTTGTTGGCGGGTTCCGATGTGTACCCTTTTACTACAATGAAACGAAATCATTAGGATAGCACTTTCCCGAGTTCTGAGTCATTCTAGCAAATCGTTGAACCTGAGGGGGGCGATGGAGACCCCTGAATTTGTAGTCAGCTGGTATGAAGTAAGGGTGACTCTGGGGCTCCCCAACTGTGGGCTGGTGACAGAGGCCCTGGGCAGATTTGTCAGTCTAGAAGACTGTGCCCTGAACCTCCAGTTGGCTGATCCCTGGTGGGGGGAGAATTAGTAGGAAGTGACCAGCTGGAGTTACTGTGGTGGGTGGGTCAATGACACGGTGTTCCTGGGTGATGTGGGCCCAGATCAGACCCCGGGAAGGCCTCAGGGAAGAGGCAGCGGCATGGGAGAGGAACCTCGTTCGTGTGGGCTCTCAGCAAATGGCGGCCTGCCAACTGTCACTTGAACAATACTGCAGCATGACAAAAGCAGATAAGTAGTTGTATTTGTTCCCTGTTGCTGCTGTGACAATTGACCACAAACTTAGTGCATAAAGCAACATCAATTTAATATCGTACAGTTCTGGAGGCCAGAAGTCTGACATGAGTTTGCAGGGCTGCCTTCCCTCTGGCCACTGCATCCCCAGCCTTTTCCAGCTCCCGGAGGCTGCCTACATTCCTTGATTCAAGGCCCCACATCGCCCCAACTTCTGCTTCCGTCCTCCCATCTCCTTCTCTGACCCTGACCCTCCTGCCTCCCTCTTATCAGGACACTTTTGATGACACTGGTCCCACATAATCCAGGATAATCTCCCATGTCCCATTCCTTAACTTAATCACATCTGCAGAATCCCTTTGTGGACGTAAGATAACTCATTCATGGTTTGGGGGATTAGGTCAAGGGCATTTGGAGGGGACGAGGTCGTGATTCTGCCAACCACAGGACATGTAGCTATGGTAGGAAAGCAGATGAGGGTTATGCTTCATGGAGAGCTGAAGCCCATGTGGCTGAAGACAACAGAGAGGATTTGGAAGTTTTATCAGCAAGATAATCGTTTGTTGAGATGGATGATTTAGGAAGCTGGATTAAGAGGGGGAGTGAGCAGAGAGGCCTGCTAGGAGGGGATTGGAGCAGCCATGCACGAGAGGCTGAAGTTCTCGAAGAAGTGAAACAGGGCATTGGAGGAGGGGCAATTTGTAAGACTTGACATCAGATTGGACCTGTGATTTGAGAGACAGAAAGGCAACATGAAAGTTTTGAGCTAACAGGAGGTAGAAAAGGCACTAAACTAAATTTTAAATAGCGTTTCTTTGGCAGGAAAACAGTCAGTTATAGTCTGAACACGGTGAGTTTGAAATTACATGGAGGATCCGTGAGCATGGGGGTCCGTCCCGTGGACACCAACAACTTGGGGGAGCAGAACCTTGTGAACGGAGGTATTTCAGTCTCAGGCACAGAGCAGATAGCTGAGTACATGGGGAAAACCCATAAGGGAGAGAACAAAGAAAAGAAAGAAAAGGTGGGATGTAAAATTTTAGGACATAGGGGTTGTTCATACATTCAGCAAAAAAATTATTCTGTTATTATATAGGCGCATTTTGTTCCAGGCACTGTGCTAGGCACTGGGGATATAAGAAAGTACCCATTCAGCCCCTGCTCCCATATGCCTCACAGGCCTAGCGGAAAGGATAAGTCAGCAGTGCTCAAACATACTACGAGCGACAGAGACATCTGCTATCACAGTTGTGGGGTCGGGGGCTGGAGGAGGACGGGGGAGGGAGAGGCAGGCTTTCCTGATTAAGCAGAAGAAGGGGCCAGGAAGTGACAATCTAGGAAAAACAAACAAGTTCTAATTCCTGCAAGTTTGGAAAAGCCTGATGGATGTGGGGAACTCTGGAAGCCCAGTAGTGCTGGTGAAAGGAAGTGTGAGGTCTATTGTCAAGCATGAAAGCTTGTGGAGGTGGGGGGATGCTCATTTGCAGCACCGAGGGCTTAGCTGAGGCTAGCATCTAGTACATTACCTAGCATATACTTACATACTTAATGCTCAATAAATACGAAGTAAGTGCGTTGAAATTGGTGAAACACTCTTACACATACTATTGAGGTAGGAAGATCAATGTTCCCCCAACATGTCCACATTCTCATCCCTGGAGCCCGGGAATATGTTGTTATACGGCAAGGGGGAGTTGGGGTTGCAGGTGGAATTAAGGTTGTTAATCAGTTGATGCTGATGTAGGAAGATTATCCTGGACTGCTGGGGTGAAGACAGCATAATCACAAGTGTCCTTCAGTGTGGAGGAGGGAAGCAGCTGAGAAGGTCAAAGGGACGCAATGTGGGGAGGACTCCACCGGCCATTGCTGGCTTTGAAGACGGAAAGAGCCATGAGACAAGGATGGTGGGGCGCCTCTAGAAGCTGGAAATGGGAGAAGACAGATCCCCCCCAACCCCCAGAAACAAACAGTCTTACTGACACCTGGATTTTAAGATCTATTTTGGACTTCTGACCTCTACAACTGTATGATAATAAATTTGTGATGTTTTAAGACACTAAATTTGTGTTACTTTGTTATAGCAACAGTTGGAAAAAAATACAATCATTTTACAGATGAGTGGAATTAAAATTTTAAAAAGCATTCATAAAATGAAGATAAAAGGAAAAGACATAAATCACCATTGTTAGAAATTAAACAGAAGATATCATTATAGATCCTGCAGCCATTAAAAGAAAAAAAATAAGAGATTACTATGAACAACTTTATGCTTATAAATCAGACAATTTAGAAGAAATAGATCAATTTCTCAAAAAGTGAAACAAATAAAATTCAACCAAGATGAATAGATGATCTGAATGACACCATCAAACAACTTGAATTTATAACGAAAAAGCTCCAGAAAAAGAAATCTCCATGATGTCCCCATCTAAAATTCTATAAAATATTTAAATAAGATTTAACACCAATTTTATATGATCTCTTCCAGAAAATAGAAAAGGAGAGAACACTTCCTAACTCATTTTATGTACCAAAAATCAAAATTAAGAAAATAGTACAAAAAAAGACAACTGTAGACCAATATCTCTTATAAGCTCACATGCAGAAATCTTCAAAAAAAGATTAAAAATTCAACCCAGCACTGCATAAAACAAATTATGTACAATAATTGATCAGGTGGGATTTATTCCAAGTTTGCCAACTGCTTTAACATTTGAAAATCAATCAATATAATCCAGATTAAAGAAGAAAAATCAGGGCCGGCCAAGTGGCTCAGTTGGTTAAGAGCTTGCTCAAGAGTGTGAGCTCTGAGCAACAGCGGTTCGAGTCCAGCCCGAGCTGAGCAGCCGCTGAGCTGCCAACAGGTAGCAGGATGGCTCAGCTAAAAAAAAAAAAAAAAAAATCTAAAGAAGAAAAATCATATCATCCTATCAATTGATGCAGAAAAAGCATTTGACAAAATCCAACAGCCATTTTTATGATTTTAAAAAACCACAAACTCTCAGCAGGTTAGGAATGAGAATTCACCCAGCGTGGTAAAGAGTATCTCCAGAAAACCTACAGTTAACATCACACTTAGTGCTGAAAATTGAATGTTTTTCCTCTTCGCTTGGAAACAAAGCAAGGATGTTCACTGGCGCTACACTTATGCAACCACATAGCACTGAAAGCTCCAGCCACAGCAGAACATCAAGAAAAAGAAATAAAAGCCACATGGACTGGAAAGAAAAAAAAAAATCAAACTTTTTTTTGTTAAAAAAATTAAAAAATCCTACTTGAGATGACACAATTGTCTACATAGAAAATCCCAAGAGATCTATCAATAAACTAAAACTAATAAATGAGTTCAGCAGAGTTGCAGGATAGGATGTGAGAGCAACACAGAAAAGTCGATAGTACTTCTACAGATGAACAATAACGTTTTTTAAAAATTATTAAAAATTCTTTTGATTAGATAATATTTTTACATGGGTCAAAACAAAAAGGTATAAAAATGTACACATTTACCATCTGCCTATTTCCTAACCCTCCCAAACAAGGAACCACAGCTATTAGGTTCTTGGATATCCTTTTTGAAATTTTTTCAGTGCTCACGCAAGGAATTATGCATATACCTATATCTTTTTCCATTTAGTCCACCATTTTTATATAAATGGTAATGCCCTTTTCACTTAACATTATATCTTGGAGATCTTTTCATACCAGCACATAAATAACTTCCTCTCGTTTGCAGCTGCACAGTATAGTATTACATAGATGATTATAGTTTACTACACCATGGGCATTTAGGAGTTTTCTAATCTTTTGCTATGACAAGCAATACCTCAAGGAATAAACTTGTTCATCCTTGTAGGAACATATCTGCAAGATGAAATCCTGGAAGTGGATTGGTGAGGTTTATGGAATTGTCGTTTTGCTAGATATTTCCAAATTCCCATCTATAGAGAAGGCACAATTTTTCACACCCATTAGAACTGTTGAAGAGATTTTCTTTCCTTAAGGCCTCAACGACACAGTGTGTCATCAAGTGTTTGAATGCTCGCCAATCAGATAAGTAAAAAATGGCACCTAGGTGTGGTTTTATTTTACATTTCTCTGATAGTAGTAGTAGGGTGGAACATCTTTTTAGAGGCCTTAAAGATGTATTTCCTTTGCTGTGAACTAATTGTTCAGCTCTCAGTTTGTCTATTTTATTGTATTTTCCAAAGACTTTATTTTGAATGCATTTGTATTTGCTACTCTTTTTCTGTTTTCCAATTTATTAATTTCTGCTTTTATTTTTATAATCCTTCCTTTTTCATTTCTCAGGATATAAAGTTGTTCTTAAGATGTTTAATTTGTTTTCACTTCTTGCTTATTGATATAAACATTAGCTATATCCCACATGGTCTGATACGTAGGTTTTCCATTCCTGGTATTTTCTATATAATTTCAGTTTTCATTTCCTCGTTGAGCCAAGAGTTGCAGCTTTTATTGGTTGGTTTGTTTTCTGCTTTTCATTTCCAGGTAGTAGGGCCTTTATTGTTATTAATTTCTGAGTTGTTTTAATTGTAATCAGAGAATTCTGTCTACACTATTTTAACTTTTGGGAATTTGCTGAGGGTTCCTTTGTGGGCTAATATAAGGTATCAGTTCAGGGACATTTAAAATGAAGATATAGTCTTCATTATTAGGGGAGGAAGCTTGACACATACATTACAGAACTGTTTACTTATTAGTGATATTACTTAGATTTTCTGTATCTTTTCATATATTTTGAACCCTTGATCTCTTATGAACCAAGAGAAAACAAATCTAGTACTAGAATTTTTCTGTCACTTTTTCCTTGCTTTTCCGATTATTCTGCTTTATGAATGCTGTCACTCTGTTATTTGGTATATAAAAGTCATCACTGTTACAGCTTTGTTTTGAATTGCACTTTTTAAAACTTTCCTTTGCCTTAACTAGTGTTTTGTCCTGAATTCCACCTAGTCTGGTGAGTTCTAGCTGTGCCTCCATTTCGCTTGCGTTTGCTACAGCCTTTCCTCTTTCGATATTTTCAACGTATTTAAATAATTTTCTTTTAGATATGTCTCTTGTATGTATACAGCATAGAATTGAATTTTGCTTTGTGGTTGCACTAATTTTTTTATTGCTGTGCTACAGATTATAGCTTAAAACAATACAAGTGCATTACTTTACCACTTACGTGGCCCAAGAGTCCAGGCATGTGATTGCTGGGTCCTGTGCTTAGAGTCTCACAAGACTGTAATCATGGTGTTGACATGGCTGGAGGTTTGATTGGGGAAGGACAGTCTTCCAAGCTCGTTTAGGTTGTTGGCAGAATTCATTTCCTCATGGTTGTAGGACTGAGGGTTCCAGCTTCTTGCTGACTGGGGGCTGGAGGCCACCCTCAGCTCCTAGAGGCCACCCTCAGCTCCCAGAGGCCACCCTCAGCTCCTAGAGGCTGCCGGCAGTTGTTGGAGCCACCTGTGGTGCTTGGCCACATGAGTGCACAACATAGCAGCCTAAGTTATCAAGTCAGTCGGGAATGTCTCCAGAGGGAGTCGGCCAGAAAGATGCAGTCTTATATAACACCACATAATCATGGGCGTTACATTCCATTACCTTTGCCGTATTCTGTTGGTTAGAAGCAAGTCACAGGTTACCCCTCCCTCCCACACTCAAGTGGTGGCACTACTACACAACGTCACAGACACCAGGAGGCAGAGACCATGTGGCCACCTTAGAGTCTGCCAACACAGTGACAAAATCTGAAAGTCTTTTTCTTTCATTTGTAAGTTTAGCCCATTTCTTTGTTTAGTGGGCTTCAGTCTATATTATTTGGTGCTTTTTGTTTTCACAGTGTTTTAAGACGTCTTCCATTATATGTACATGTTTTGAGGTTTTTGGTTTTTTTTGCATTTTGTTTTTCTCATATTTAGGAAGGTTTTTATTTTTGTTCTATTTTGCTCTAAATAATTATAACCTGATTTACTAACCTCAGTCCTCTATTTCTTTAGACAATATCTAAGATGTCCTGCTCTGTGCAATAATAAAATTTGTCTATTTACCTTAGTTTTCCAGGCTAGCTGCTTCATCCTCATATACGGCATCTTGTGTGACTTTTTGAGTAGACCTATCTTTTCTGCTCTGCAACAACCCAGACCGAAGGAGGCCTTTGTCACAAGCCCTGCCCATCATCATGGCGGCATCTCCTGTTGAAAACATATGTATCAGTTCGTTTAGGCCAACTTATGTTTTGGTAAAAAATGACCCCCAATACAATGTCTTACCACACAGGTGTATTTCTCCCTCATTTTTGAGCAGTTGACCTGTGGGTTGATGGTGGCTTAGCAACTCAGCCTCTGTATTTAAGTAGCCCTATCTGGGACACTGCTGGTCTGTGGGAGGGACAACAGAGGTGGCAGAACCATATGGTGATGGCGATAGAATGCTTTAGAGTTTCTGCTCACAAGTGGTACCTGTCAATGCAATCACATTTCATTAGCCAAAGTGTCATGGCCAAAGCCTGATGCCGGGGGAGTGGGCTATATAAATCTTTAGCAGGGCAGCCCTGTTCAGGAAGGGGCCAGAAGGCCCAGGACTTAGGAAAGAGGCTGGTAGTGGGGTCAGTAACTATTTAAAATAAATAACACAATCTATCACACGGGGGGAAAGTTGTACCCTTCAGGCCATGCCTCTCACCTTCGATAAGTATATTTTTGTTGGCTGTCACCTAGATCTTCTATCACCTAGATCTTCTATTCAGGGTCCTCTTACCCAGTAAGGCCTCTCTCTGCATTTCACCCTCTGCCTCCTACTAACCCAGCTGCATTTGGTGGCCTTTTACATAATCTGGAATCTAGAGATTATACCTGTCTCCTAACTTCACCAAAAATGAGGTATGTACTTATTTTCATTCTCCTTGTTGCTTTTGGATGATTTCCAGAAGGCAAAAGGGGAAATGCTGATATTTGCAGCTCGTGACACAGACATCGGCACACCCTCCTTGTCACAGCAGGCTACTGCAGATGAAGAAAAGCCCACAGACTGTAACCTGCCCAGTGGAATGAGAGGTTTGAACATTTTCATAGTTTATATTGGCAGAATCCTGTCAGGCCTTTCCTTTTTAAGTGAGAAGGACTGATAAATCCTTCCTCTGATTTGTTCTGCTTCTCTGTGCTGTTGGGATATTTGGGCTACAACACTACTGCTATTGTTCTGTGATCGCTATACAGCGATTCAACAAAATATCCAGGAAAAGTGGTCACCAGCACCACCTCAGTCACTTGTCCCCCTTTCTGTCCTTCCTTCTCTGTCCTCCCAGTTAGTAACTGATGCCACCGGGTTTGCATAGTTCACCTGGGCCATCATAGCACCTGCATGCCTTTCATAACACTATCCTCTGCCACTCAACCTTGACTGCCAACACGCTCCAGGCTATGAGTCAACCTTCTAGATGTTACCTCTGATGTTCACTCGCTCATTCAATTAACAAATATTTGTCCTCTGCCTAATTTCCCCAGTGCCTACCTTTGTCCCACTGCAACCACAAATGGACAGGTATTCAAAGAAAAGAAAAAGGTTTTAAAATCTTTAATGGAAAGAAAGGTGACAGATTTTTATCTGTAGCTCATCTTCAAAGATAAACTTGGGATCCTGGGAAAGCCATAGATGGATTACTTTCTGGGTTTTAACTGCTTTGCAATAATAGACTCACACAATAAAAAAAAGAAAAAAAAAGACTTCAGGACATGAAAACATAGAAAATTGTGACAAGCAAATCACGAATATGAGTATTTATGCCACAGGTTGTCGCAAACAAGATGATTCTGTGCATTGGTCCCTCGCCCCTGCCCTCAAAGCACATCCTGGGGACTCTCCACTTTTGCTAAATCACTTTTCACTGAACTAAACGTGCCCAACTTTTGTAATTTAAATATGCTTCCTACTGTCAGATTTCAGACTTAACAAATGGAGAAAATAATGTGTCCCACTGAGGGAGGTTTTTTCATTATGCAGGAGCCACGGAATATGTCTAGTTGTTAAACAAAATACATTTTTATAGTAATTAGATGTTCTTCCAGGGCGGAAGAGGTAGGTGTGAGGAACAAGAAACTAGAGAAGGCCGGTGCTAATAATACAAATACTGGATGGGAAAGACGTCATCTTAGGTGGTGTATGTGGGTGAAGGGGGCCTCAGTCAACACTCACTTCCTGTAAGTTACCCAGGTTATATAGGTGAGTTCACCTTATTGTCAAGATTGATAGATTTGACAGTACATTTTTGGTTAGAAAAATAAGAAGAATGTTATGTTTATTCTAATTCAAGGCAAATATAACACATAGGCTGGTCAGTGCTGGGGACAGGCCAGAATCAGCGACTCAAAGTCAAGGATCTCCACAAGAAGAGTAAAGGGGAACCAAAGAAGCGGCCATGGTACCGCCACTGGACTCCAGACAGAGATGTTAGGTCATCAGTGTACATTCTAAATTGTGACTGAAAAGCGAGGGGATTGAAAGGACCCAGCTGGACAGTTAGGACATGGAAACATGTAGAAAACACAAATCCTTGTTTTAAAATACAAAAATATACTCGTATATTTGGATAGTCCTTAACTGTAAAATATTTTTTACATACATTACCTGATATTAATTCTGACATCTTCTGAGTTTTATTATTACTTTTCTGCCCAATTTTAGATAAGTAGTAGAGTCATATGGCGGTTAATAACATACCCGAGGACATAGATCTAGCCATGACTGACCTTAAGACAGAGGATTTCTATAATATCATACTTACACACACACACACACACACACGCCCTTTTGTTTTTCTTTCTTGGTGTCATGGCAGGTGTTTTAGGAAACAGGGAATGCAGGGGAAGCCCCTGGGAGCAAGAAGGCTGACACGCAACAGCCTGCTGGGCTTGTGTGGGGGGTGGGGATGCAGTCCACCCTGAAAGAGACCACATCCATTTTCACCCAGATGCAGCGAAAATGGCCTTCAATAGTTCAGGGAAAGCACAGTAGGAAGATGTGTTGCTTTAGGTGAATGCTGTAAAATTCTTAAAGGTAAATTTGACATGACCAGAAAAGAAATCATCGTTCACAGTTTCCTGCCAGCTCTGGGGAAGCCTTGTGGCTCGTGGGCATCGTCAACAAAGCGCAGCCCACTGAGGGTGTCAGGGACGCTGGTGTCCATGGGTGGCCCCGAGGATGAGGCAGTATCTCAAGTAGTGATGTTGCCAGAATTAAATGGAATCAGGCAGAGGCAAGACGAGTTAGGTTGTTTCATGGTTCAGAAGAACTTGGCGATTTGCGAGTAACAGTAGCACTGCTGTTTTCTCATGGTGGGAGATGTGAAGTTAGTCAGAAAACAAAAGGCCCTTGACAACAACGAACAGAAAGAGATATTTCCTGGACCTGAAGAGGAAGAGCTGGTGCCAGACAGTACTAAGAGTCTCCAGGTGCTCAGCATGGACAATAAACAAACACGTACGTACTCCTTTTCTAACCGTTACTATGAACTTCCATGATAAATCACTGTCCCTCACATGGCACCATGAATCTGGGACTTCATGTGTTAGTTAAATTATTGACATAGATGGGGGCCTTGCAAAAAGTATATGCCCTGTCCCCTGGATGCCCCAGGCGTGGCCCTGACCTCTGCACAAATTACATGTGACTCAGTGATGCCCCAACGCATGCTCCACAGCGCCCGGATCTCTAGTTTAAAAACATGACTAAGTTAGAGTCCTTCTAGACAATTATGGGGAAAAAAAATCAGAGCTTTGACTTACAATCAGAAAAGTAAGACGGAAACTTTTCCATAGAGGTGTCTGTGGTCACCTCCAGGGAGGGAGGTGGGGAGTAAGGGCGCACACGTGAGAACTCCTGGTCACGTTCATTTCTCGCCCTGGAGAGCAGTTCCAGGGCCATCTGCGCTTTGTGATAATTCATCAAGTTGAATACCTGAGATTTGTGCACGCGTGTTTCTGTATGCATGTCACACTTAAAATAAAAAACTTAGCACGCAAAAACGAAAAAATCACCCACAGACATAATGAGATGCCGAAGTAAAGGTATTTTGCAGCACAGGGTCCAGGGGCCTGAGAGAATCCGTGCCCCAGCATCGCCTAAGGACTCCTGGGGTGGATTACAGGATAAGATCAGCTCTTCCTTTTAGCTCTCCCATAACAAGTCGACTTCACAATTAAACTCAGCTCTGTCTCACAGCACTTCCCCACCCTGCTTCATAAAATAGAAATTCTGGTCGAGGCTGTGTCCAGACATGCACCACGGAGACTGACACACAGGGCTTGGAGAACTTCCCAGAGGTGGTTTAAGAGTGATTATATAACATGTTAAGTCTGTGTTCCTTTTTCAGGCATAACTGAACCTCTGCCAAAATAACTAATTGCCAGTCCTTTCCCACTGACCCAAATAAAAACACGGTAAATAAATTACAGTTTTGAAAAAAGAAAAAAGAAAAAGAAACCACACAACTTGGTATTCAAATGACATCACAGCCCTATGTGTGGGACATCGCACATCCGGGGGCGCGCTGGGTGCTGAATTGTGTCTTTTAAAGTCACACCACCTGCAGTAGGCATTGTGGGGGAGTAGGGGGTTGGGGGGACAAATGAATGTAGTTTAAAAACAACAAAACCAAAACAACAACAAAAGAATACTTCTCTTTTGCTGACTGGTTTTGGTCAGAAAGAGAAAACAAGGATTTTAATAAGCCCACAGGTTTTCAGGAAGCCATGAAATCGGCACGTGCCCCTGTGCCCACAGGCCTAATGAGACGCAAGGAACAGGCCTGCAGGAGATTTAATGCATTCCTTCCTCCCTTCCGGTTCCCTGATGTCTGGTTTTTATAGAACTCTGGCTTTATGGGGGAACGCAGAGTGCTGGCACTGGACAGAGATGTGTGGGTTCTCTCAGGTGAGGCTTCGCGGTTAAGGTGGCAGAGGGTGTGTCTGTGTGTGGGGTGAGCAGTGTGTAGGTGGGGGGCCGGGGGTTGCTCTATAACAGAGCCGCTCTGCCCAATTCCATGTCCAGAGCACCTCACTCGAGTAGCTTGAAGTCAGCCCTAGTGGGGGCAGCCATGCCACTGAAACAGCAAGGCCTGTGGAGCATGGCTTTGGGGTGGCACTTCTAGGCTCCAGCTCTCTGGGCCAGGCCCAGTCACACTCTTGGCAAGGCCCACCTCTTGAAGGCCTGAGGTGCCCTACAGTCCTCCTAAGGCCTTGGCCTCAGCAGGTCCTCATCACCAGCAGGATGTGAAAGCGGGCGCACACAGGCACCCCACGGCCAGGAGGGCCGACTCCAGGGCTGCGCTTGGACATACACTCACGCGCCCTACAACTACTTCCTGAGTATCTGGAGTGTGCGGGAGTACTCAGGAAAATTCAAGACATGCCTCTTGCCCTTCGGCTATCAACAAACGAGCTCCACAAACAAAATGAATACACATGGACATGATGCATTTCCTCGATTCACAGATGCCTCTTCCAGAAAGACACACCATCAAGTAATCACTTTTGGGAAGAGAGCTAAGCCTCATCACGTGTAAGTGCTGAGAACAAGACAGAGCTTGACTTCAGAAATACGAGCACGTGCAGAAAAGGAGCAGCTTGAGGACACAGGTGACGGACATGGTGGTGGCGGGGACAGGAAAGAGCCCGGACTCCTGACAGCTGCTGCGGGCGGGCACCACTGACCAGGACCATGGCGGCCTGCCGCCCGTCTGTCATCTCATTGCATGTTCTGAACAGTCCCTGCGATGCAGATATTGCTATTCCTGTGTTTGCAAATAAGAAAACTGAGGGACAGACATGAAGCCCTTCCCCCAAGGTCGGAGGCTGGTGAGCTGGGGCGGGCACTGGAGCCCAGGCAGGGGGAGCAGGGGAGCAGTGGTTGGGAGACACAGGGTCTGGGGGCCGGGTCCTGGCAGTCCTGCTTTAGGCACGTGGCTTCAGGCAAGTGACATCATCTCTTTGTGCTTTGGTTCCCAGATCTGTAAAATGGGAGCTAATAAGAGCACTTACCCCGTGCATTTTTTTTTTCTTTTCAGCTTTGAGGTATGACTGACAAATAAAATTGTAGGATATTTAAAGTGTATGCCGTGATGATTTGCTATACGTACACCCTGGGAAAGGATCCCCTGTCTAGTTAAGTAACACATCCATTACCTCTTATATTCACCTTTTACTTTTTAAATTTTTTTTGGTGAGAATTTTGAGTCTACTCTCTTAACAAATTTCAGGTACACAATCCAGCGTCATTGCATCTAGTCACCATGTTTTCCATGAGACCCTCACACCTCAATCATCTTATAGCAGGAAGTTGTACCTTTACCAGCTACTCCCTATTTCCCACACCCCAGCCCCTGCCAACCACTTTTCATCCTCTGTTTCTAGGAGTTCAACGTTTTTTAAAAAACTCTGTTTCTGTGAGTTCAATTTTGCTTGTTTGTTTTAAGATTCCATATATAAGTGATACCATGCAGTATTTGTCTTTGGCTTATTTCACTTAGCGTAACGCCCTCAAGTTCATCCATATTGTTGCAAATGGCAGGATTTACTTTTTTTTAAAGACAGAATAATATTCCATTGCATGTGTGTGTGTTTACACACACACACACACACACACACACAGACACACACCCCTTATAGGGTTATTTTTAAGCTTAAACATTACAGTGAACTTAAGTGTTCAGCAAGTGCCTGGTACATGCATTGAAAATGCACAATAGATGTGACCTATTACTGTCTGATTATTCCGCAGGTGATGTGGGGAAATGCTTTATCAATACTAGACAATAGACAGGCAAATTAGGTGACAATGGGGACCAGCTTCAAAGGCTCAGATTTTACTAGACAACTTGTTACAAGTACTTGCCTGTCTCTCGTCACCACGAAGGCAGAGGAAACAACAAGGAAACTTCTATTCTCGACTTAATTCTGACGAAAAAGAACTTGATGGCTATTGTGTAACTTCCAGGAACCTAGAGAGAAAATGACTGTGTCAGTACGGGTCAGATGGGGGAAAGAAGTCATCAGGCCGCGCTGACGTGAGTCCTGGGCTTCGGAAAACAGGCTTTGGGAAGTTCAGAAACCCTGTAGGGATGTCCCCGCTGGCCAGGAATACGATCACAAGCAAGGGAAATCGTGAAAACAAACACACTGACCAACCAAAATACGGTGTCAGACTGAACACTCATAAATAATTCCTGTGACAAAGAACAGGTGGTAGCCGCCACAGAAAAACTCCTCTGAATTGTTCAGATTGTTCCCATTTCCACAGGATGTGTCTGAAGGGCAGAAGGATGTGTGCTCAGGGAGGCCAGGCCCTGTGCCGGGAGCCACTGAAGGCTCAGCAAGGATGGTTCACACTTGACGTACAGTGTTCCACTTTATCCTCCACAACCTTACAAGGTAGACGTTATGAGCTTTGTGTTTCAGAGTGTGATACTGTGATATAACAAGAAATACATATTTGGTCTTCATCACAGGTTCCTGGCACAGAGCTCCTAACCCCTTGTAATTTCCTGTGATGGGAGTGAGAGGAGCACCTTTTGTTATTTGGAATAAGCCCATTTCAACCCCATCTGAGTTTATGCTAATTGGCGGGGGACTCTTGGGGGGCCCCTCGGTAGCTTCAGGATTGGGGTTGGTTGCCAGAGGAACCAACCACATAATTGGAGGGCTAGAACTTTCAGCCTCACCACCCCCCAACCTTGGGGAGTTGAACAGGTTGAAGATTCACATCAGTCACCAAGGCCACGGTGTAATCAATTATGCCATTCTGTCACCTTCATGAATTGTGACCTCTGGCAAAGAGGAAGAGACCTGCTCATAGGAGAGAGCTAGGATGTCAAAGTCGCCATGATAAACTGAGGAGAGCTACTCATACATTGTCCCATCGGTTCCCCCTACGCAGAGCCTGGGATGGGAACTGTGAGGTGGAAACCCCACTTGGAAGAGCCTCGAAGTTTAGGAGACTGCAGAATTAGAAACAGCAGATCACTACATCATAAACCTGCATTGGTCAGGACTTACTCTGCAGCAGTATTTGTGCTTTGCATGTTACCCCATGTTGGCCATCAAATATTTTGTCTATGGACAGTGTCCACACAGTTGCTATTTTAAACACAGCATCGTCCTGGACACCAGGCAGAGGTACAGCACGGTGCTGAGTGCTAAGCAGTTTCAAAACAGCAAAGTAGTGCTCTCTGCCCTCGAGAGCCACCATCCAACAAGAAAGAAAGCACAACCTAAACAGTAAAGACACTTAGCAAGAGCATGTGAAAGGGACAAAATGAATAGGGCAGATGACGCAGGCGGTCATGGGAAGGAGAGGGCACTGAAGGTTGGCATCGTGAGGGGCAGTTTTAAGGGGAGGTGATCCTGGGCTGAGCCCTGAGGGCTTTGGCTCAGCAAAGAAAGAGAGGGGCCACGGTGGATGAGGGTGCAAACTATGTGAGGACATTGAGGTGGCAGAATTGTGGGAGGTGAGGGGCAGGGGAAGGATACGGCTTCTTGTAGCAGAGCTGGTCGCCCTGAACTCTAAAGAAAGAAGAGTTGGGATTATCAGGAGGTGGTCAGGTGATTGCAGCCTGATGAGGTGGACTTTCTTGAAAGGCAGGGGACCAGGGGAGGCAATGGGCAGACCCAAGGGATGTGCAGGATGCTTAGAGGAAAAGCAGAGACCAGGGGGATAGTGTGCAAACTCAGGATGAGATGCTGAAACCGGGACTTAACTGGGAACAGAGCAAACTGAGAGGAAGGAAGGGATGGCCCTGAGTGCCACAAGCTTTGTTTTTTAAGAAAGGAAAGAAAAATCACTCATAACCCCATCAGTTTAGGGCGATAACCACTGATCACGTCTTGGTACATATTTTTCAAGACTTTTTCTCATTCATACACATTCTTGGTTGGAGTCCAGCTCTGCCAGGTTATTTACTAGCTGCATAATCTTGGGCAAGTTACTTCACCTCTCGGGTGTCATAGGTCCCACCTTCCTCAGCTGTTTGTGGGCAAATAATCTACCTTGCTAAGAGTAACTCAGATGATCTATTATATATACATGTGCACTTGGCACAGGGCTTACACAGAGCGGACACTCGCTCATCTGCTGGCTGTTGGCTGTCATTATGTAACTCTACCTTCTTCTATTCAAGTGCTTGCACAGCATGGAAATGCCACAATTTATCCAACTGTTTCTTTACTGTTACACCTTTAGAATATTTCTAGTATATATATATGTGTGTGTGTGTGTGTGTGTAGAATATATATATATATATATATATATTTGCTAGTGCAATGTTGCCATAAACATCCTTGTACATCTAACTTTTAAAAACTCATGTGTAGATTCTAGGAAGAGAGAAGCTTACATATTTTAAATGTTGGTAAACAATGCATGATAGAAAGGATGCCTAGGGCTTAGTGGCTGCTTTAAGGAAGAGAATGAATCAAAGTTGGCTTAAAGATTTGTAATTAATATTTGTAATCAATTAAAAAGACTTTCAGAGAGTGAGGTTCCTCTCTCTCTCGTATTCCTCTCTCTTTCTGGATAACCCTTTTGGAATGTTTCAACGATCTCTTACACTTTCTCCCAGTCACAACATTTAAGCCAACAGTGCCAACATGAAGGGGGAAAAAATGGGTAAGAGGTGGACACGGACACGGTGCCGAGATGAAGAGACGCAGGGAGAAGACGGCCGCCTACGAGCCGGAAGAGAGGCCTGGAACCCATGGCTCCGTCAGCCTCAGAAGGGACCAGCCGCCCGCACCTCGATTTGGGGCTTCTAGCCTTCAGAATGTGAGACGATGAGTTTCCGTTGCTTAAGCCACCCTGTTTGTGCTGGTCTGTTATGGCAGCCCTAGGAAACTATAACTGTCATTTTTATATTTAATTGGGTGTGTGTTATTGGATTAATAAAAAATCCTTGATTCATGATCTATTGTCATCACTGGGCTGCGAACAGTCAACTTAAATTTAGTTATTTACTTATTTTTAACAACATATTAACATCGGTGAACCCATCTTCCAAAACAAAAACAGGACCAGGAAATAACTCAGATCTCGTCAGACATTCCCCTACCAACACCACGCTTGTCCTCCCCACCATCAGCCTGAATCCTGAATGCATCATTTCCTTGCTATATAGTTTTATTGTATTCCTAAACTGCACATTTTTAAATAAAAAAATTTAGTTGCCTTCAACTCTATGAAGGGTATTGTGTGGTATGTCATCTTTAGGGCTTTCTTTCTTACTTACTATTGTATTACTAAGAGTCAGTCTGCTTGCTGTGGGTCGCTGTGCTTTGTTTTGCTGTTTTGAAATAAAATGTCCTAATGTCGTTCCTGCTCTTTAGAAATGCGCTTGCACTCTGTCTTCCTTCCCCATCGTGCCTACGATTTTAGGCGAAAGGCTGCCGGAGACCCTGCATTTCGGGAAGGAGGGGGTCTCCCTGACTCACATGCCATGAGGACCTTGGGGACTCACAGCTGCAGGGGGGCCTTCTGGCCTCATTTTCCATCACATCTATGTTCATCGCTATGCTCAGAAATGTACCCACAACAGCCACGAGGACCTCCTTCTGCAAACGGAGCGTTTCCTCTTGGTCACCAACCAAAGGATAGAATAGTTCGGTGACTTACGTTGCTCAGATTTCAAAGGGTGAGCAAAGGGAAATGTCAATATGAGTCAGAATTTGCCCAATGATTTTGAGTAAATAACCCCAAAATAGTCTTTTCCCCCTGAGGTTCCTGAATGAGAGCAGCGTGGCTGTCCTTTCCCTTGGGAAGCAGACAGGTTCCTTAGAAACAGGATGCTCTGGGGGGCAGACCGAGTGCTGCCCGGAAACCACGGACATGCCTCTCCTCTTGCTTTGTGACCTTGGGCGAGTCACTGAGTTCAACGATGTTTAGAGATACCTTCTAAGATCAGAGACCACAGTGCCTGCCTTCTCTGTCCTTACAAAACTCAACCCATTTCTAGTTCTTAAAATGCCTAAGTAGGGTCTATGAACCAGTCCAGGTTTTCCTCATTATTATAGCAATACTGTGGGGAAACAAGGATTGGAGGCTAGGTACTGCCGTGTCCTCATAGCCACATGGCCTCGGAGCTTCTGGATGGGGGTCCTCTGGGGCTGGTGGAGGCGGGTCCCGTTCCACGTTCTTCCCCTCTTCCAGCTTCTCTGGGAACCCCAAGTCACTCATTATCTGTGCTCTTGGATGCTTTTCACAGGACATTCTCAGAGGTAGAAAAACCTAGAGAGCTGGAGATGGAATGGGAAGGAAGACTGGAGATATTAAAAGACAAGGACCTTTGTGCCATAAATTAGGGGGTTGGCAGAAGTGGCTTCTTATGCAGCTGGAGTATTTGAAATGTAGAATTTGCTGGGCTGGCAGATTAATTCCATTTATGCTGCGGAAAGTAGTCCATGACATTCAAGCATTTATTTGTTTGCTAATCTGCTTCAAACTCCAGAGGCTTAACACAAAATAAGTGACTGGGAGAAGGATAGGGTTGGAAAGAAGAGGGTAGGAAAAGGAGAGTTTTCATTCCTGTTTCTGCTGCAGATTTTGTGAGCCCAACGCCTGACATGGGTTTGCAAAACACTGTATTCTGTCAACATACAAGCAGTGCTATGCTGCTCCGGCTATTTCCGACGGAGGGTTTCAAAGCACTTGTTGGAGAGAGAAGCAAATGAAAAGTGTATTTAGGTTTCTCACATGCTTTAATCTTCATTGCTAAATTTATTGGGAGCAACCACCAATAATTATGTTAATTTAGAGCAGTCTCCTTTCTTCTAATTTTCCAAATGTCTTGCCCCCAAACGCAAACATTTACTCGACTGCTGTCTATCCCCTTGTGGATGGATTGGACTACAGAGCGCAGTCGCCCAACATCCTCCTAATCTCCTTTTCAAAGACTGAAAGCTTCTTTGGGGCAAAGCAGTCATTTTGTTTTGTTCCACAGCACCTTGACGATGGCGAGAAAACATAATCCTTTCCTTAGAATAGAATCTCAGATTTGCTGTTCCATTACGCGGTAGCCTAAGCATTTGTATTAAAAGACAGTTAAGCTTTTTTCAGTGAGGCATTTCCTTCCTTACCTTCCTCAGAAAGTTCTGCTTTATTTTTAGTAATATCCTGGCTCCTGGTATTGTATCTGTGCACATAATCCTTTCACAATAATGCTCATGCACTGGTAGCACCTTCCCTCCAAGAACTCAAAGGGCTTTGCAAACGTTAATTAGTTCTCACAGCAACCCCACGAGATGGGCACTCCATTCCAGTCGGCATACTATTATCCACATTTTGTGACTTTGCCAAAATTCTTTTGCCTCCTTCATCCCCAGTGTGCTTTCTAATGAAATTCACCTTCAGTCCACTGGGGCTGGCAGATTGGGTCCATGGTAAGGGAACGAACCAGCCACAAAAGCAAACATGAAAGAAAGATATGCACTGTGGTGGCAGAGGGCTTGGCAGACCCCCCTCATCCTCCCCCTCCACAGACACCCAGGGAAGTGAGAGGGGGCCCGGACACGTGGGCCTTCTCCCCACGGAGAGCAGAGGAGAAACCCGACGGAGTGATCATGATGCCCTCTGCCCAGAGTGCTGGACAGATTCCTGGACCATTTCCAGGACTGGTGGGCTCTGTGAAACGAAGAACTGTGACCCACCCCAAGCTGCCCCACAAGCCACTAGAGACTCTTACTGTTTTGGGGTTCGTACAACCTGTCCGTGCTGACACTTCAGTCACATTTGTCCAGGCACACCAGCTTACTGTGAGAAAACCTCCCTAAAATCTCAACATTTTACAAATGTGTGGGCCTTTGTGACTTACAAAATATTTTAATGTGTTAATATTTTTATACTTAAATGATTCCCCCAACTGCTAGCTTTTACTAGATATTTTACTGCTAAAATGGGAGCTATGCGGAGGAATAAGGCGGTGACTTGTTTTAAAGGTGAACCCAGGAGACAAAGGACCAGATTTCTCTCTGAACCTGAGAAAGTTTGTAGGGGCAGGTGAAAGGGTAACAGTTGTCCTGTGAGTCTCCGCCAATGAGCACTTTTGCATTCATTCACTCTCATCAAGTTTTCTGAAGAATTCTTACTGCGGAGTGATATGGAGGGGGCAAAGCACAGGCCATGAAAATTTTTGGTGGAAATAATGCAAATGACAAAGGATGTTATTTACTTAAAAAAAAAAATTGGCACAGAAGCCACATGATTTTCCTTCACTTAAAATGGACATTGGGGATAAAATTTGAAGGAAAAGATAAAAAATGATACGAATCTGAAATGAAATGTAAGAGTTTGATTGATGCCAAGAAATCTTTGTGTTCTGATTTCCTGACACTGACCTCAGCGGGCTCTTCGTGTCGCCTGCCATCTTACTACACTTTCAAGGGCCACTTCCTCCCTCTAAAGCCTCCTCGGACATCTCCATACTCAGCCAAGAGCACAGCTTCCTGTTTCATTGAGAAAAACAGGCCTAAGTTTCCACCGAATTTCTCTGCTCACTTCCTGTTGCGTCTACCCGGCCACTCCCTCGGTAGCTACGGAGAACCTCTGTCCCAGGCCACGGGCTGGGACCCGGTACTCTCCTCTGGCTCTGCCACTTATAGGCCTCTGTCTAGGAATAACTTCTATGTCTTTGTTATGTCAGGGATGCTCTGGCTTCTTAACCTTAGGAAACGTAGACCACCGTTCAGACCATTTCAGACAACCAACCAAGTAAACTCCACAGTACTTGAGTATTTCGTGCAAATGCCAAACTGATGGAGGGCATCCTTGAGAGAGGGGGGGG
>NW_017731351.1:5887325-5892971 GCF_001890085.2 Hipposideros armiger
GAGAGAGAGAGAGAGAGAGAGAGAGAGAGAGAGAGAGAGAGAGAGAGAGACAGGGAAAAGATACTTTTGGCCAAAAGAATTCCAAAAGATTAGAAACGAGACAAGCTCTATAGACCATCAAACTCCAAACACAATGCTGGCTTCCCATTGCAAACTGGATCAAATCTAGACTTTCCATGTTTGGCAAGTGTAGGAGGCATTGTTTGGGAATGGTGGAAAGTTATATCGTTATGGCGCAACTAGATTATGTACCTTACTTCCAAATCTAAATACTGTTGAGTTTGTTTATGTCACGAGAGCCTCCAGGAAAGATTTTGACCATGTACATTTTAAAGACAGTATTTGAACAGCTGAAATTGTTCAGGAAAAAAAGTACTTTAATACACACACACACACACACACACACACACACACACACAGAGGGTGCCCCCCAAAAATGTATACACATTTTAAGAAAGGAAAAAACTGTATTAAAATTGTAATTATACCGATAACAAAAGATGAATGCAACTCATGTGTATAGTTTTTTTGGTCATCCCCGGTGTGTGTGTGTGTGTGTGTGTGTGAAATGATGTGTCCTGTGGGCATTACAGAATCCATTTCCTCATCTTTCCCAGCTTCTGAAGGCAGCCTGTGTTCCTTGGCTTGTGACTTCTTCCTCCATCTTCGAATCTGTCACCTCGTCTTCTCTGATTGGTTCTCCTGCGTCCCCCTTTCCGTTATAAGGGCCCTTATGATTACATTAAGAAAAATCTAGCATACTCTCATCTCATGATTCTCAATCACATCTGCAAAGTCCCTCTTGCCAAGTCAAGTAACACATTAAGTTCAGTTTCCGGGGATCAGGATGTGGACATCCTTGTGTGCATGGGGTGGGGGTGGGGGAGGGGTTATTTTGTCCACCATAAAAGGATAAAATTGATTTGCATTTTGTTCTCCAAAGAAAGAATAGTTGGATCAATCATTTCTGTTGTTTTTTGTTAATTTCAGCTTTTACTTTTATATTTTCCTGAAGTTAACTTTGGAGTTCTTCACAATAATTTTTTTAGATGAATGCTTAATTCAGTTAATCTTATTTGATTAATAGAAGTGTTTAGGTCTATAAATTATCCTGTGTAGAATGTTGATTGTAGCCCATAGATTTTGATATGTAGTCTTTTCATTACTATTTTCCAGATATTTTACTATTTTGATTTCCTCTTTATTCAAGGAGTCATTTCAAAATTTATTTTGAACTTCTAAGTAGTTGTTTTTTTGTTGTTATTTTTGTGTCTACATTTCTTATTTTAGTTTGATTACACAGTGGTTATATAGCACATTCTGGACCATTTCTGCTTTTGCAGTATATTGTGGTTATGTGTGTACACACGCACCCTATTATAATAAGCTATTTAGAGTCTCTGTATCTTGGGAGGTAATTTCTGGATCAGTTTATAAAGAGCTTCTTTATTATTTTTTACAGCACTATAATGTTCTATTGTATGGATGTACCATAATTTATTTACATATTGATATTTGAATTGTTCTGATAAAATGTTATTATAAGAAATGAGGCTGTAATGAATACTTTATCATTATATGGTAAATAATATGCCATTTCGTACCTGTGGGAGTATACTGAATCTTCTTCCATAATTTTATTGTCTCGAGTCACTCTGCCTGTGTTTTCTTAACATTTTTTGAGACTTCAAAGCAGACTATATTCTAAAATTTTCTTCTTTCCTCAGAAAACGTCCCTCTTTATGTGCTTGAACTTTATCTTTCAGGTTCGGTGCTTTGTTTCTCCCCCACTCCCAACCTTTCCCCCCAGATTTTTGGCATAGTTCCCCTGCTATTTCCATCTTGATTATTCCAGTTTGTTGTCATTCCTTCCTGGCCCCCAAACTATCTGTGCTCCATGTCCTGGACCCTCCTCTCCACTCACCTGTGAACGTTTTCATTATTGTTTATTATTATGCTGGTGTAAGTAGTATTGGAATTGCTGTGGGCTTATGATAAACGTATGAACATATTATTACATGTGAGTTCCCTTCTCACTTAGTTGTATAGGACTGATTTTTGATATACATGTTACTTACATTTTAATGTTTCTAACATCAGGCTATAACAGTATTAAAATTATAGTGCTTTATCTTTTTTTTCCAAAAAAAAGGATGTTTTTAATGAATTGCCTTACCATTGATGGCGTCATAAAATCAAGCAAATAAGGTATTTCCTACCATATCACATGTATTCTCAAGTAGAGTATATGGTGAACTTCCTGGATTCTTTTTAAGTTGGTCCAAAATGTGTTGTACCTGACGGATAGCCTTTGAAATATTTAACATGGGGTTTATCTTTTCCCTAATGTCAGCATAGATAAACTTGGGTTTTCTAGCTTTTCATTTCCTTGGGTTTTGTTGTGTGTGGTGTGTGTGACACTTTACCCATCTTTCCAGAAATGTTTATCATTAAGTATGGAAAGAGGAGTCTACAAGTTTCCATGATTTTGCAAGCCACTGAAAACTCTGTAACAGATCTCTTTCTGCTTAAATTTGTTCGAGTGAATTCTGTTCTCCCGAAGTAAGCCCTCAAAGATATAGGCTTCTGCGGTGTATTGAACAGAGCCATCAGGTAAGCAGTATATCTGTGCGCACAACTGTCATGAGGACTGAAGAAAGGAAAGCAGATGAACTTGGAGCTTTAGCCTTTCTATGTGGACCATATTGGGAAACTCCTGTTAATTGAATCCATATAAAATTTCAAAGGGTGCTTTGCTGTGTGCTTTGCTTTAAAGGAAGGACTCTAAGGAAACACGACAAAATGAACCAAGACTCTTAACAACCTCACATTCAGGAATTGAAGTAACAACAGGCCAGGGAAATCATTGTAGTCTATAGCAACTTTTCCGTAGCCTTCTCCTGATGAAGAGAAATGACACATATACTCCAAGTTTGCTTTTCTATAAATCCAATAATTGTTTTTCCAAAATGGAAAACCTATACAGTATTTTTAAAACCTGTTTTACACATTAGAAATAACACAGCACTAAACATTTTTCAAGATAAGTTAGGGCAGTCAGTATTAAGCTTATAAATACACTTTCTTGGTCATGAAGAAGTAAAAGTTAGAAACCATTCTTCTAAGCTTTGTTGTTAGAAGGAAACATTAATTTCACTATTCAAACTAAAGTCTCTTGCAACAGTGAAAAAGAGTGTCAATGTGAATATCCCTGAAACCCTGAAAAGAATCTGGGCCAAAGACAAACTTTTGACTAAACAGATGCCAAAAAAGCATTTTCTTCCTTTGATGAACTTAAATTTTCCATGAATTATACTGTGTATTCAATCACAAACAAACCCAAATAATAGGATCACACAGTTTTAAATCCATAAATACGGGACTTCTGGACTCAGAAGTAAAACCCTCACGGAGATGAAGCTGGGGTGAACCGTCATTATGACACCTGACTTGTTCTTTTTTGTGACTCAGATTTTAACTGGTGTTGTTGTAAAAAGGACACAGACTTCAAATAAAGGAATACCATTGCCTTTTCAATGGCAATAATTAGCTATCTAAACATATAAAGAATAATTGGTTTGTAATAGATATAGTGTTCTAAAATCTTTTAAAATTCTTAACTTCCAACTCTGTGTGCCATCCATGTTGTGGAAACAGATATCTGACACCCACATTTAATTTCTCCCACCCCTCTGCAAGTATCACCTAAACACTAACTTTCACCAACGAATTCCTCCCAACTTGTTTCCTGGGTCCTAAAAGCCTGATCTCTCATTGGCCTTCTTGCATTTTATTCTATCACACCCGGTACTCCTGGTTTTCCAGACACATGGGGTTGTGAGCATTGCTGATCGCAGGGGGAGACAATGCCACTGGGCTGAATGACGTGATGTTGGTTAGGACGCAGACCATGGCTACAGATGCATTTCACCCTTGCACCATAACACGTCAGTTTAAGGCTCATCTTGGAAAAACTATCATGAAATACCCAGGCATGCAGAAAGCCTGGACTGTATTACAACCAACACTGGCGTACTCATCACCCAGCTTAAGGTATGAAACATTTCAACTTTTCTCCCCCAAGGAAATTCCTCTCCAGTATTTGGTGCTTTTTCTTTCTTTTCATTTCCACTCATGTAGTCTTTCATTACATGTCCCCGTAAGCAACATATTATTTTGCATGCCTTAAACATTAAATAAATATTGTAAGTATTCTTCTGAAATTCTGAAACGTTGTTTATGAGTCACCTGTTTTATGCATAGGTCTATTTTTTCTTTTTCCTTCCTTTTTTTTTTTTTTTTTTACCGCCGTAAGTACTACGTTGTATGAGTATTCCATAGAGATCCACTCTCATTGATGGATATTTAGGTTGCTTCCAGTTTCTTACTACTTACAAACAATGGTGCTATGACTTTCTTATTCATTGCCTCACTGAACACGGCTTGCCCTGACAGATTGACCGAGGAGAATTACTGGATTACAGGGTGTTCAACATGACTAGATATGCTGCTTTCCAACGCGGCTGTGCCATTTCTGCAGAGTGGGAGGCTCCCTGCTCATCCTTTGGGATTATAAACTCTGTAGGCATGGGTTTGTTTAGCTGCTGGAATCCTCTGTGGCCGGGCTGGGGATATGTTCCTCCAACTAGTCACCCGAAGGATATTTCTAGCTCGGATCCATGCATTCATGGTGATTTCTAGGCTTTGAGCTTCCATACCACAAAGGTCTTGTGGATTCAAATCCTGAAACCATGGTCAGGTGAGTCCATAGTCAGAATTTTTGGAGAGGCCTCTTTTTTCCTTTTTCAATCCAAAGCACAGACCAAGCAAGAGGGGCTCTGTGACTTGTGGTCCCCCAGCTAGTGGGAGGGTTTCTTTTCTTGTCCATCCTTACACAGAAAGGGCTGGCCTTCCAAGATGTGGGTGTTATGTATGGGCTCGGTTATAACTTCACATGTCATACAGGCTGAAGAATCCAAGGGGCCTTGAACATCTAAGCTCCTTGCTGACTGAGATTGTCACCCTCCTCCCCACCACCCAGGCCCCAGCTTGAGAGTCTCACTGTCAGTTCAAGTTTACTGTTCTGGTTTTTATTTTATTGGACATGGCATTTCTTTAATTTTTGGGAAAAGCTTTTCTCTTATTTTCTTGTGCTCTCAGCACTTACAGGGGAAAATACGGTCTTCTAAAAGTTAAAGGGAAAATGGGAAACACGAAAGTAATTTTTGAGCTTCTATTTATTTCAATGTGTAAGCCTTCTTTTCTAGGTCAGCCGAGTCCAACAGAACTCTTCGAGGGACGGAAATACTCCCGTCTATTCTGTCCAGTACGGCACGCGCTTGTCACAGGGGGGTGGCCAGCATCTGAGATATGGTTAACACATCTGAAGAACTAAATTTTTTTTTTTTAAAGATTTTTATTGGGGAACAGGGGGGATGGGAACAGTGCTGGGGAATTGGGGAAAGGGGAACAGACAAGTTGCTGTCATTTTGTTCTTCAATCTAGTTGTGGAGGATGTTGCTTCACTGGCCCAAGTTGGCACCATCATTGCGCTCTTCTCTGGTGAGGCAGAGCAGTCGCCGGCTTCTGGACGGCCGCTCACTGCGGCTGCTGGCCGCTCACGCTGGCTGCTGGCTACACACGGTA
>NW_017731351.1:5893051-5982933 GCF_001890085.2 Hipposideros armiger
ATCTTAGCTGTAGAGGGCAGTGTCACTGGCCCTCATATGTGGGATCCGAACCGGGGCCCTCTGGCGTCCCAAGCGAGTTCTTAACCATCGTGCCACTCGGCCGGCCCTGAAGAACTAAATTTTTAATATTACTTAATTTTAATTACTTAAAATGAAAAGTTAGTCACATGTGACTACTGTCTATTGTATTTGACAGCACAGTCCTAAATTGTAGTAATATTCATTGTCCCTTGGGTGGTTTTATGTACTAATAAACCAGTATAGTCTGGGAAAAAAAGCCTTGCTAATTTCTTCAGTAGGCAAAGGATGAAACAGTTGAGACAGGTCTTCAGAGTATCCGCCACTGCAAAATTGTAAGGCCCATTGTTTTGATAACCAGGTATTTCTTGCCTGACTTACCTTTCTGGTAATTTTCAAAGATCTACAGTGACCAGGTTTAGGTGCACATTCTTTCCATTGCTAGGAAGTCGGGGAGTCAATTTCCGACAGTCGTTTCAAGGATATTTATGGAGAAAGTGTCAAGAAATCTCAAGGATAAGTAACTAGGGGCATAAATACACATATTTAGAATGCAGCATGAGACAATATGATTGAGTACAATTTGGTTTATCTTTTAATTGAAAATGTTCATTGGTAACCTGAAAATGTGTACAAGTTAAAACATGACCACGTCATATGATTTATTTTAGCATTTTATGTAAAAAAAAAAAAATCAAGCCTACTGCCCTAACCCTGGACTGGGCTTATATTTCCAATTTTTTAAACTTTGAAAGGGCATGACAGATATGAAACAGCTCTTAGTTCTTTGTTTTTTAGTTGCCATAAGTAAATGTTAAGAAGGCTAAAGCAAAAATGTAGGTGTAAATTATAATGAGAACAAATACATACTTGGGGAAGAGGCCCCAGAAGTCTGGCTCGTGCATTTGGCCATTTCATCGTTGAGCCTTCAAAAATAAACCTTTGTAACTAGTTCTTACCACGCATTCTCTATGTTCTCATATAAAATTGATGCCCACAGGTTTGGCATTTAGGAATGCACTGAAACGAATTCTGGAGCAAAGAAAGCATTTCATGGGATGAATGAACCAGGTCCAAATGAAAATGCCAAAAGTTTGCATTTTAAAACTCAGCACACATTTCCAGACAAAACTGATTTAAACTCCTGTCCAGAGATCTTCATGGATATTTTCATTGTATCCATATGATTTTAAATGTTTACAAGAGCTGAAACCCCTTAATTCTAGCCAACATACTTGAGACATTTTGTTTAAGGATTTCTTTTTTGACAGCCTCATGACAAAATTAAAAGAAACGAAACGAGTTTTCTCTAGAAAGCCCTTGTAGCATAATCAATATGTATCTTTTTTTCAGAGCGTATGAAGCCCACTCTTCTCTTGATAATCATCATAGAAACGTCGCAAGGATTCAGGAATTCTGGGTGTCACGGTGCTCAAGGCCCGAGTAAAATGTCTTCTCATGATGCTGATGGCGTGAATGTCTTCTTCCAGGGCCTGAAGAGCTGCCTCTCTGCAGACGGCGATAATCTGACAGGAGAGAGAAGACAATCAACATAGTGCTTCAAATATCCACCTGGGGTAACTTCTATGATACAACTGTAAGCACACTGCTAAACTTTACCTTCAAGATGTATTCCACTTAAATCTTCAAAAGGGTAAAAAGTAATCATCTTCATTCCAAAACACTATATTAAGTACCGAGGACCAGGAACAGCAACGTATAGGACATGGCACTTGCTCTGAAGGGGCTTGCGGCTGTGAAGGTGGAATGGATGGGCCAGCACATGCTTCTCATGCAGGAAGACAAAGGATGAGTGTGGACCAGGGGTGGGGGCAGGGAAGCACCAAGGGGTGGGGGGTGGGGGTCGAGAGAGGCGTGCTCATCAGCACACCTTGTCACAGCACAGAATTTCCACATTCCTTTCAACCTTTGATGTACTACCGACATGTAAGAGCATTTCTTTATGTGCATCTCTTTAATGAGTTCTTAAATCTTGGGAATATCAGATGGAGGCGTCTCCGTTTACTTTGGAGAGCTGCATTAGAACAGAGAAGTGAATTCTGTTTACTCAGCGAGGAAAGCTGAAAGAATGGGTAGGAATCTGGGGTGGGGGGTGCAGCGGGAGGGAGGGAGAGAGTGGGCGGTAGGAAAGCGGGAGGGAGGCTGGTTCAAGTCTTGAACCCTGAAATGTGTTTTTAAGCTCTCTGGACTTCAGACAGCGGAAGCAGGCTGATGCCAGCGTCGTTCTAAAGACGCATTACTGTGGTGAAAGGAGCTTGTGGGATGAAAAGGGATATTGTGATGTTCAGGGCGACCGGGAAAACAGTGATTGACATGGACTGCGCCCTCACATCGCGGAGCCCATCTGTCCGGCCATGCCGCACGTTTTCTGTTTGCTCACTTCCTGAAAAGGGTCCCTCTGCTAACGCTGGGCTAACGGCTGCCAAAGCAGTTCAGTAGCTTTTTAGGGGACTTAGCAGCATGTTTGGGGATTAAAAAAAAAAGCATAGATTTAGATGGCTTTGTCAGATTACGACAATAAGTCTGGTTCTGCTTCATTAATGAGCGCTGAAGGTGACCATCGTGGTTAGGCACGTTAACGCTTTTCCGAAAAGAGCGACTACCAGCTTGAAGGAAAAGACAAAACTTCAGGGATTAGTAAAACAACTTCATCACATACTTAGGTGCAAAACGAGGTATTTTGAAAACACGATGTGATAATAAGCACAGTAAAAGCATGTGAAATGCCCAGCGTGGTATACTGGTGATCCAATGGATCCACCGTGCTCCAGAGGGACCCTGAGGACGTCCAAGAAGGGAGGTGAAGGATCAGGTGGAGAGAGCCTCACCCCACCTCCCTCCACCTGAGCAACCACCGCTTCCAGTTCTTGCACAGATGAAGGAAGTGCAAGACTGAAACGTCTGAAGAAGAATCAGAGAGGAAGAGGCAGAGGGGGCCAAATTTCCTGCTGGCAGGTGGAGTTCTAGCTCTCTTTGAGACAGTACAGGAAGGTTTCCATTGCGTGGCCCCCTCCCCAGGCTAAGTGCAGAAAGCAGTCACCACCCTGGGCCAATGCCATGTCTTGCACACTTTATAAGCGAGACATAACCTCAGAGAGAGCTGGACCCAGCGCCACCGTGCTATGGACATTTACGGAGTACCTACCCTGTGTGCTAGACAATGACTAATGTCTACACTAATTGACTGCTATGTGACTAGGGCCCCCTGATTTTGTACAACACAGGGATCAGCTACCAGGGGTATGTGCTAAGTCTGATGGGAGCAGGCAAATGGAGTGGCCAGATGAGCTTTCACATGGTGATGGTGGTGGGGTGGTGGGCTTGGGAGGTCGGTGTGGGTTGAGGAAAGAAGGAGACTGTAAGGCTGCCTGGAATCTTTCATAGTTCTGGGAATTTGGGTCACAGGACCAGTGGTAAGTGGCTAATAACACTGACACATCTGAGAAAGTGAACCAACAGTCTAATAGGCTTCCTCTCTCAATACACAGTAATCAAACTGGGAGAAGAACTGACTATCCTGGAGTCACTGGAATTCAGGTAGACTAACGTGGCAGGGGGAGAAATGTAGGCAGTGGGAAGTGACAGGTCATTGAGACCTCGAAGGCTGTCCTTGGGCTCAGCTCCTCTGAGCAATTCCTCTTTGCAGGTCAACTTTTCTTCCTTTAGATCTGCACCTACAGATTTTTCTCTAAGTTATAAATTGCTTTTTGCTCTCCTGTGGTAGCTTCCATGGCTGTGACAGAGGGGCACTGGTGGTGAGATGTGGGCAGCGCTGTCACCGCCACTTGAAAGCCGGCTGTGTAACTTGGGGCTGCTAGTGCACGCTCACATTTGTGAGTAATCCCTACTATATTTAGCGCTGGCCTGACCCTCCAGTAACAATTCCATCCAACTTGGAGTACAAAGCTGTGAGATACAGCAAACTTGGGCAGCTCTGACGAGCGCCTTGAGAAATGTTTGGGTGAGACAGAGATGACCTTGAGAGCCTCTGAGAGGCAATGCCAGGGAAACAGCAGCTGAACACTGGATCTCAAGGGCCTCAGGTGAGGGCGACTTCCTACCTTTGCAGCTGTTTGCACGTCGAAGGATGCGGAAGGACTGCTTGAACTTGAAACTTGCCTCGTTAGATGTCATCCTTATTTACAAGGATGCCCCGAAGAGCTAGTTAGTGAGGCAACCCTTTCTGCCACCTTCATTTTCCTGTCGTATTTGCTTAGCAACACACAGCAGTAACTGAGAGGAAATAGGACACTATTAACACTGTGCCTGACCAGTCACTTGCTTTCATCAGTCTGCATTCACCGAGCAGCTGCTCTATATAACTACTCGGCGAGGCCAGGCAGAGGAGGCAGAGGCATCCAAGACACATGTCTGCCTTCTGCTGCTCCCAAACCAGGACGGAGTGGGGGGCAGCAGTTACTGCCCCGTGCGGCATGGCGCGAGAGGTCCCGTTAGCAAGGCAAAAGGACAATGCGCAGGTGTGGAGAGGAGGAAGAAATTGGTGCCCATACACTGGATTGGGGTGGGGACAGAATTTGGATATGCACGTAGGAAAGGAAAAGGTATTCTGGGAGGAATAAAGTGAGCAAACAAAGAGCGAGGTGGGGAGAAAGGGGCCAGGGAATACACCGAGCTGGCTGCAGAACAAAATGGAGAATTAAAAAGAGTAATTCTGTTATCAAAATGTCACTAAAAATAACAAGAACAAAATAATGATAGTTTTCAGAAGTCACGTGGGCCGTAACGGCAGGAGGGCTAGTCACTGAGTCATCTCTCAAGCTCTAAACCCAATTCACAGGCAGCTGATACACAAGCAGTGGACAGAGCACAATTCCCAAAGGTCCCTTTGTTTTTATTTTTTCCTCCTGAAAGGGCTTCTTAGTAAAAATTCCAGAAGGAAAAGCATTAATTGTATTACTGGTTCTTCTCTCCTGACTCAAAGAAGACGGGTCTGAAAACACAAGTATTTTAGGAGGTCCATCTCATGAGGGCTGGTTTCTGTTTGCTCGGGGGTCACTCACTTTGGCGTGAGTTCCAAGGTGCCGTGTTTCCTAAGAAAAGTGCAGCTTTCCTGCCTGTTCTCATGGTCATTCCCCATGAGGTGTCAGTGCCTTTCAGAGGAAGAAGGGTTTCCGAGCAAACGGGGTTTAGGTAACAGCGTATGTGCTGTTTCCCACAAAGCACACCTGAACTTGAAGGATTTTGTGAAGCCTGGCGATGAGGGTCTGCTTAATTTTCTTTAACCCAGTTTCCCACAGAACTCTCTGTGCCCTGTTTTTGCAGAAAACCTCTAACTGGCCATCTTTAGGGTTATTGGTGGTCTTTAGCACACACCCTGGGAGGTGCTGAGCCATGCCGAACAGCTCGCTGGCGGCACGCTGCGGCTCTTGCCTCTTCACACATCCTCCGTTGGCTGCCCCTGCTCTAGAACAGAGAGTAAAGGGGAAGCGCTGAGCAAGTGGCTGCAGGACCTGTCTGTTTAAAGAGGTCAAAGGGCAGCAGCCACAGCACACACTTGTGCTCAGAGGTGTAAATAGTCGATGCATATTTGTTGACCTGAACTGAACAGCTCCTTAACTATCAACAAATTTTCAAAAAGTGCATGATACACACATCTTTCTCGTATCTGGTCAATACTCTGTGCTATTTTCACTTCCTTTTCACATGACCCAGAGTGTCCATTAATACTGACGCTTTTGGAATGACAAAGTAACAAAAATGGTTTAACACTGTGATGTATGCTCATCTCAAGCACTGTGTCAGTCCGGGCTCGACTGTGAGTCTAGCTCTTGCCTCCTCAGAAGAAATAAAAATGAAAACTTTCAGCAGGAGTACACGTATGCCTGTGTTATCTTGAGGGACGCTTCCTTAGGTATGAAAATTTGTTACACAGGGGCAGGAACTTTCGTTGCTGGGCTGTCATGGGGAAAAACCGCACTGTAATTGAGAAAGATTCCTGGAAATTTACCAACAACGCAGTCATATGTATTGGTTTAGAGGACTGAAATGGAAGCTTTGTTAAAAAAACAAACAAACACAAAACTCTGTAAATGGCGATCTATTGTCTCACTTGGTGAAAGTAATCTGACACCTATTAATTGTGGAGGGGTTTTCTCTTCTGTATTAAGCTTCAGAAAGGTAAGGCTTTTCCAGATAAACTTGCTCATACATCTCTCTATTGGGGAAAGAACACTACAGGAACTGAGATAAAGGACCTTCAAAAGGTCTCTTTGCACTAAGCCTCTCACCACTCTCGGCAGCTTGTAAGAAAACCTCGTGGGGTAAGTGTATGCTTCGTTCTACAGGGGACACAGGCACCACGGGCTCACCACTCTGGTGGCACTACATCAAAAACAGGAGGAGTCTGCACTCCTTAGTGATAGGGTGATTCGGTGCATTCTTCCCATGAGGCCATAGCAAAACGTCATTGAGAAGATGTGCAGATGAACAAAGTCGAATCAGACTGTCTGCCAGCAATGTTAAATAACCCGTTTAGAAAGAAAAGTCTTGGCACTTGAGCGCCTTAACTTCTTTGGCAAAAAGGATTTTGGAAGCCTTCCCCTAGTCCCTTCACCATCCTGTCCTCTTCCCCCATAGGCTCAGATGAGGTCATTTAAAACAATTATTAGCCAACTACCAGTAAGGTTGCTTTTGCCATCAGGCTGTAAGGGCAAAATGTTTTGGCCGGCTCTGTAAAGCTGAGTGTGTTTTCTGTGCTCCTTTTTGGTTTTGACTGAAAATTGATACCCAAACTTTTAAAAAAATATATGTGTCTTGCTGCAGAGGTGAAAATATCTGTTTGAGGAAATAACAAAAGGAGACAAAAGACCAGCAGCGTGGGCCCAAGATCTCACTGTCAGAGCTACACGAAGAGACGCTGTTGTTTGTGGCACCTATTTTGTGGGTGCCATGTATCACAGTCTTACCAGATATCTGAAAAATAGCCTGAAAAATAATCTGAAAAAGAAGCAGGAACTCTCTGTGTGAAAGATGTAGGCATATTTGAGATGAGTTCCTAAGAGACAGGAAAGGAAAATACTTTTTATTGAAACTGTTTAGAAACCCTCAAAACAAAGTCACTGAAGCAAAGAGTAAGCGACTGTTTTCAGACGCAGGAAAGAACTCTGCAGTGAAAGCTCAGGGACACATGCGTGTGACTTGCCACGCCAGGCTGGCCCTTGGAGAGAGCAGGGCCTGTTGACCAACAATATAGCAGTAACTGGATTAGGGGGCGTCGGCACGGGGGAGGGCGCGCTTGCGTCTGGGAGGCAGCTTCCCAGGAGAAGGCCCTTGACCACTGAACCTTGGGAAATCTAATTACCTCACTTTTAAATGCAAAAGGGCAAGAGAGGCAATTTTGCCGGAATTCTGAATTCTGAATGCAGCGAAGAATAAGAACAATGTCTTTCTTCACTGTGAAAAAAAAAAAAAAAAGAAAAAAAAGAAAAGAAACCTCACACACAGCCTGCTGTCTTCCCTATCCACGAGGGAGAAGAGCTGAAACAGGTGGGTCAGCTTGTAAAACAGAAGCAGGCCGACTGTGAAGATGAAAACCAACACGTCTCCTCAGCGGCACTAAGAATTTTTAAAAACGATGTGATAAAGAAGAGTAGTAGTGCAGGCGAGTGAATACTCCTGCACGTGGCGGCCAGTGCTCCAGGGATTCCCCTAAATGAATATGTGATCCAGTCCCTGCCCGTCCCGTCTCACAGGACGCCACCTTCTGGGCTGGTGCACTGGGCAGCTCAGGACCCAAAGCGAACCCAGCAGTTACTTCCATTCCCAGACAAGGCCGGGGCGGTGCGCGCGCGTTTTGCTGCTGACTGCAAACCCCCCCCCCCCCCCCGAGCGGCTGTCAGGCTGCGGGGAAGGGCCGGGGAGCTGGTCACGTCCGCCACGGATGCTGCAACTCTGCCCGAGCCTCCACCACTAGGATCCTCCTCACTCCCGCTCCAAAACAGGGGGCCCGTGGCAAAGGGACCAAGTGCCGACAGCGGCTTCAACCAGCTGCGGAAGCGCAGCTTGGGTCCCTCGCCCCACCCCCACCCCCTGGCCCAGGCACGCAGATCTGTGGCGCGCACGGAGCCAGTTTTCAGTGTGCCCGCGGGGCCGGGCCAGTCCTGGGTGGGCAGGCCCTGAGGAGGGAGGCGCGGGCGAGCGCGATCCATGTGCCCCTAAGCGCACACGCAGGGCTGCGTGGGAGTGCCCGGGGACCTCAAGGGCACCCGAGGGCTGGAGCCGGCGAGCACAGGGCTGGCAGGCGGCACTCTCCTGCACAGCAGCCAGGCTCTCAGGCCCTTCTCCCGCTGTCTGGTGTGAAGAAAGCGCGTCCAGTGAGGCCTACGTGTGCTTTTCAGCTTCTTTGTGTTTCAAGTGCATTAAATAGCTTTAAAGAATCCACCAAAAGAAATGGGCTGCAGTGCTTGAAAAAGTCTTAGGTATTTCAAGGCAGCGGTTTTGTTAAAAGCGTCCTCTGTCTGGAACACCTGTGGCCTGTTGAGCTTAATTGGGCTGCAGCTGGCGCTGACATTGTGCGCGCCCCCGCCTTTCTTTTCACTTTCCCAGCCCCGCGACTCCTTCCCTGTGTGGCGGAGGGATTAGGAGCCCAGCGGAGAGTGGTATCCTGCTGTTTGCGAATAGCCTGCGCTGGAGATGCTTCAAGGAGGAGGCTACCTGAGAGATTATGCGCCCCGTGGGTGCCCAGGGCCCATTCTCCCGGCCCCACTGAGCCCTGCCGAGTGGCCGGGCATGAAAGGTGACTGCAGGGAGCACAGCAGGCTCCGGCCACGGAGCAGCAGACGGAAGTCAGGCTGGCCCAGGCACGAAGGACGAGGGGTGCCCGGGACTTCCAAGAAAGCAGCTTAGCGAGGAAAACGGCCCGAGGGAGGTCGAGGGGGAAGCAAACGGCTCTTCTTTGAAGTCCTTTAAAAGCCACCTCACCAAAACCTTATGTGGTGGGACTAGGCGTGAGGACTTGGGAGGACGTCATTTCAAATTTACTCAACTACCTAACTGTGGCTCTTGGGCTGCATAGTTCCTTTGGATTATCTGCAAAATAAGCTTTACGATGATTAATCCATCCGGGATTATGCTAAATTCACAAGATCTAGAATGCCCTGTACAGTACTGAGTCAAAAGAAAATAAGAATGTCTGTAAAGACAGATTCAAAGCCTAATGACATCGCATCACAGAAGGGGGAAAACCCTTGGTTGCTTAATTTTGCTGATTCAAAGTTATTTTGAGGTCTCGAAAATATATACAGCTGAAGTACATGTACAGCTATGCATACCCATTATAGTTTTTGCTTTTTAAAAATTCATAAACGAATCAGTCATTCCACAGAGCTTAGGGCCTGGAAAGATATGTAGTTTTTATTCTTATTGTTTCTGCAACCATCTGTACCTGTGGGAATTTTAAGTGTTTCTAATACCAAGTGAACTATAAGATAAAAAGTAGTATTTTTAGTTTGGAAAAGAACACACTAGCTAGCATGGGAATGGAGAACGGGAAGGGCAAGGATGAGAGGGCAGACAGAGGCTGCGACCACTCCACTCACTCGTTTATTCAAGAAACTGTTATTATCACCTACGAGGCACCAGGCCCTGGGGAGTACAGCAGGGAAGAACACAGTCTGCTTTCCTGGAACAAGATGTGTGAAGCTCTGGCCGATCTGTTACCCTTCAAGGTTCAGTGTGAAGGTTTCGCTGGCAGGCAGTGCCCAAGGCAGATTCACGTCCGCAGCCCCCATGCCTGAGTGCTTTAGCTCACTTGTTGTAAGGGTCTGGCAGCAGCTTGTACTATTTTGTCATATTACAATGGTCAGGATAGAAGGTTATTGGTGGTAAATGTCTATTTCCCTCACTAGACTAGAAGTTCCATGCAGGCCCTCCAGCTGTATAGCCTTGACCTCCTCCCAAAATGTACCAGGTCAGCACGTCCCTTGACCTTTGGGAATCTACAAAACAGTCTCTTCCTGAGGTCATCCATGAACAGAAATGCAAACTAGTTTTTGCTTTTCTAAACACACACACACACACACACACACACACACGGGTTCTGCTGTGACAACTGCAGCCAACATGTCTACAATGGAGTAAAAAAGGAAAAACGTCTCGGGCACAATGGGCCATCCTAAATTATTTGTGTATTTGGGAACACTTCTGGGACTGACGACCAAGCTGTGGCCAGAAAGCTAGTGGAATCAAGGAAGAGGCACCAACTTTGGGTAAAAGCACCCAGAAATGGGAGAGCTCGAGGCTGGCCGCAGGCAAAGAGGAGAGAGGCCACCAGCACAGTCCCCATGCTCTGGGACTCCTGTCAGCATCTGGAGGATTGTGGGGGCTTGGGAGGCGGTGACTGGGGGAGGAGTAGGCGGGATGTTAAACCAGCTTTCCCATACCAGGTGTTTCCTCATCTGTCAGCTCCAGCACACCCATAAACATGCCCTGGCTTCAGGCCCTGGGGAGCCTTCTTTGGATCTTGTCTACCTTGGGATTCTGGACGCTGTCGAGCACTCATAGAATGGAGTGAAGTCAACTGTCACTTAATATGGGGACAGTTCTTGAGAAATGCATCATTAGGCAATTTCATCAATGAGTGCATTTACACAAACCTGGATGGGGTAACACCTAGGCTGTATGGGACAGCCTACTGCTCCGAGGCTACAAAACTGTACAGCATGTTACTGTGCTGAATACGACATGCAACTGTAACATGACACTAAGTATCTATGTATCTAAACATATCTAAACACAGAAAAGCTACAGTAAAAATACGGTATAAGGGATAAAAATGTCCACTTACCCTGAATGGAGCTTGCAGGACTGGCAGTGGCTCTGGGTGAGACAGGGAAGCGAGTGGCGAGTGAATGAGAAGGCCTAGGACGTGACTGTGCACTACTGTAGGTTTTATAAACACTGTACACTTAGGCTGCGCTAAATTTACGAAACAACACGAGGCTGAATCAAGCACAAGAGAAAATGCTGCAATCAAGAGATGCAGTAAACACAAGATGCATGAGGCTGGTGATGGTGTAACCCAGTATACTGTTTAATAGCCAACTTTTTAAAATATAAAGAATACACTCTGAAAGAATGATAAAAAGTGTAGTACATGAATACATAAACCAGTAACATAGCTGTTTAGTACCATACGTAACAGTATGTGCTGTCCTCCTACACGACGGGCAGCACAGTAGGTGTTAACACTGACAGCATCACAAACACGTGCGTAATGTGTCATGGCGGCTGGGACGTCACTAGGCAGTAGGCATTTTCAGGTCCATGACAATCTTTTCAGACCGCCCTCGTGTATGTGGTTGGCCCGTCATTGACTGAAACGTGGTTAAGCAACGCCTGACTGTATTTGAGAGGCAGAACATTCGCAGCACCTTTAGCCCAGGCATTCAGCACTTTCAAGTATATAGTAGAGTGTGTCTAATTGTAGTCACCATGCTGTACACTACACCACAGGACTTACTTACTTTACAACCGGAAGCTTGTACCTTTTGACCACCTCCTCCCATTTCACCCACCTGACACCCACCTGACACTAGAGAATGAGGTCCTTTTTCCTTTCTCCTTTTCCAAGCAGCCACAGGCCGCTCCGGCCTGATCGGCGCCTTGCCGGGCATCCTTAACATCTTTTTAAACAGTACGGTATGGTGTTTCTGGGTTAAACAGAAAAAATGGCTTGACAATTTGTAGCTAGCTAAGGGGCACATGAAGATAGGTCCTGAGGAGAAACCCTAAATAGACCATTAGCACGTGACGGGAGTGAGAAGACAATATGGTTATTTATCTTACACTTATTTTATGGATGTCATTCTCATTGACGGTAGTGTTGTCTTGAAGGAAAGCTGTTCTTTCCCTTTAGCATACAAATAAAAACGAATTTTTATTAAGTGATATCACCATCAAATAAGATATTCTAATATACCCAGGATATATTCATGTATCTTCTCTTTTGTACACTTTCAAGACGTTCTCTGTTTCTTCTGACTGATAATGCTAAGCTGCTTATAAACCATTTGTTTAGAAGCCCACATTATTTTGTTTTAAATTTAAATAATAATAAAGCAGCACTGCCTTATTTGGTACACGAACTAGATGCTATTTCAAGTAGCATTTCAGGAGTATTGTGTGTTTATATTGGTCATATAGCAACCTAGGGTCCATGGATATTTAGATGGATTTAAGAACATACCAAAACTTATGAAAACTTTTACATGTATATATGTCTTTTTCTAGAGAGAGGGTTCAAAGCTTCCATCATATTCTAGAAGGGAACCCTAATGCTCAAAGGGTTAGGAACCACTGCTCTAGAGTAACTATATTTCAAACCTTCCCTAATCCTATGAATGCTGCATCATTCATATATATCTAGCTTCCCCTTTCTGGGTGACTGAGGCCGGAATGCAATCTGGCTACATTACCACAGTGGGAGAGTACAGGAGTTACACAGTATAGGTGATCCTAGTGAAGACAGGTAGTTTTCACTTAGATCTTCCTCTTGTATAGTAGACAAATTTAACAGCTGCCCCTCCATATAACTACATTCTATTGAGATCTGTATTGACAAGAAGAGGAACCTAGAGACCTATATCCTATTTCATTTATTAAAAAACAAACAAACAAACAAACTTAGGTTAATAAGACAGTAAGACTACACATTTAAGCACACTAGTTAAGGAATGCAGAACGCAAGTCCCTGAGATTAGAATTTACTAGTGGCACTAAAATTAAACTATGTGTAATTTTAGTTAGCTTGGAGTGATTTTTTAAATTTAAGTGCATGTAGGCTTTGATGTTTGGAAATAACATTTTACATTAGGTATTCAGAAAGCGAGGGACTTGCTTTCTTATCCGCAAAATTATATGGCCTTTGGTCTTGTAAGGAGTGCGACACTGAGCTTTATTTCCTGCATGTCTATTAAAATGGAGAAAAAGGGGAAATCTCTAATTTTACTAAATAGAAAGCCAATAGTGAGATACAGCTCTTGCCTGTTAACAATAAAAAATATATGTGATATAACTTAAAAGGAATTACAAATACCTGTAAAGCCAATCATTCATAGGACAATCATCAAATGACAGGACAATCATTTTCATTTTGGCTACTTTTAGTCCAGGTCAAGGTGGAGAATAAAGATGATTCAGTTTACGAAGGCTTTAACCCAGACATGCATGCTTTTCTCTTCTGATCACGAAGTCCATTACTTAATGACTATGAAACCCAAACATTCTTTCTTAACTACTGTTACGCAAACTCCTTTGCAAGAATGCTAATGAGAGAATAAGGTTTCTGTCAAGTTGAGCAATGAAAAAAGCCAGAAAGTCTCCTAAGGAAAGATTGAAAAATGTCTACTTGTAAAGACTAAACTAAAAACTAAGAGAAAAGCCATAAGGGTAATCCACATACACGGAAAGGGTTTTGGAAAAAGAGGGTCGAGGAAACTGCTTGTTGATAATGAAGAAATCATGCATAAAATCTTTTTAAATTTAAAAGGTGTATTAGATCATCACTTGGTGAGATTAGTTTGGTATCGGAAATGCAGCAGTTCGGTGTGTTAAAGAATAGTGAATTTTTAAAGCGTAGATTATTCATTTAGTTTTTAAAATCTAAAGACATAAAATGGAAATGAATTTGAGTATGTATACTGAGTAAATCTCAGGACTGTATCCATACATTTTACCTCATCATTTTAAACTAGGTGAACTTTCCTCAGATTTCTAACCATCAAAAACCAACCAACCAAACAAGCAATTTACCATTGGAAAGAGACCAGTAGATATTTCTACTAACAGAAACTATTTTTCCAGAGATGAGTCAACTGGACACAAAGGGATTAGGGATGATACAATGGAAACTATTTTGCAATCTTAGTAAATGAATTCTCTATTTTGAATGATAAAATATACACATAAAAGCAACCTATAATATTGTAAAGAGAAGAAAATTGAAGCAAGTGCCAGGAATTTCCTGTGAAGGGTTGTGCTGTTTCATTTGGAGGTGTGGTCACTAGCTTTAGATGGGCTACCCCTTGGTAGCAAGCATTTCCGTTTTAGCAAGCTGGCATCTAACTGGAACTAACCCCATCCCCCCCTTCCCATGGCGTGTTCAAGGCATCCTTTGTACACATTTACAACAGCACTGAAGAGTGTGAGAGCCAGGAGAAATTCTGAATTACTTTACAGCTCTGTCCTGCTCTCCCCCGCAACTCCGTTCTCTCTGAAAAAAAATATATCTACATTCCTATGTATGTTTGTGTATGTACACACACACACACACACACACACACACTCACAGTCATTTGCAGATGCAGCATAAGTTCACAGGTGCGGCGTGAGTCTAAGCACTAAAGTACATTTTGCCATCACTAGTTCCGAAGCCCCAGCATTTATGAATCTTTTAAAATTAACTGGCTGTTAAGATCCCATCACTCTGGCAGCAGCCCAGCATAGCTGTGCCTTTAACAAAAGAATTCTGCAATAAAACGAGATTTTACATGCTGAAACAAAATATTTTAAAACAACTTTCTGCCGATTGCTCATTTTAGTAATATTTGTGGAATTTAAAACCCACACACACAAACACAAATGTTCCCATGGAAGATTATGCTAAGGTTTGGGTTAACCTCAGAATTATTAAATTTTTATATCAATCTTTTAATGAACGCTTTTGATTTGTTTTCTTTACGAAGAAACCCAAGTCCTGAAAAGATGTGAAGGCTTATGTGCTTTTCAACTGCTGTAACAAACGCCACCAGGCCAACTTTGACCAAAGGGGACTCGAGCTTCTGAGGCAGTGCTGAGAGCCTCTGAGCTGGGTACCCCACTCCCCCAAACCTGCTCCCTTCCCTGCTGTTATTAGGGCTCCGCTGCTGGGGACAGAAGTCCCACTGGAATCCAAAGGGGGACTGACTCCGCTAGAGGGATGTGACTGGGTCTAAGAGAACCTTGGGGCAGGGGTGTGGCTGGGGCTTGGCGGTCCACGGGGCCAGACCCTGGCATGTCAGCAGGCGCCCCCACGGCTGTCACCTCTGCTGTCTCTGTGCTTCAGCTTTTACCTCTCACCACAGCATGGTGTTCCCACAGGGTAGGAACACGGCAGTGCAGTTTCTATGTTCTGTATCTTCCAGTGTCGCCAGCAGGGAGTTCTCATCTTCTCACGTCCCGGAACCAAGCAAACGCCTGTGGACAGTCTCCAGTCGGCCTGGCGCAGTCAGTGTGTCTGGGGAAAGGCTGCGACGACGGGGGCCCATTGAGGCAGGTTATTTCCTCTGCATCCAATCAACCGCGTGCGTGTGCGTGCGTGCGTGCGTGTGTGTGTGTGTGTGTGTGTGTGTGGTCATACTGTGGCAACATAGCGGGTGGGAGGGGACGAGATGATTTGCAGCAGGCCTGGGTTGTCTGGTTGAACCATGAGAGGGAGGACGTAAAAAGCGCCCCGGACCTTTCTCGGCCGACATGTAAACTCGGGTCGCTTACACACTGCTTCCTCTCAAATGCTGTCTTGGCAACACATTACCTCAAAAGGTCCTGCTGAAAAAGTGCCACTTTGGAATCTGTGCCCCTGGTTCCCGTGTCCCCGCTCCCTGCCAGTCACACTCCCGGCATGCGCCCAGCAGGCCGCAGAGGGGCCAGCCGTTTCTTGCTGCCGTTTTCTCGGACGGTGCCGCTCATCAGCGGTCCAGATATTATTACACTGTCTTGTACAACTTACTTCCAGGCCACAGGACGAAGTGGAAAAGCCTCAAGGGCCTCCGGTCAACTTCTTGGGAGCCCATTACAGGGTCTGTAGGAAAAATTAAAGCTATTCTTTTTGGATGATGATTCCAGGATGGGTCATGGTCAAAGTTTGACGTTATCTTTGTGTTAAATCCATTTTCTTTCTTGGCAACTGGGGAAGTCTGAATGAACTTCAGAAGAGGAAGCAAATAAAAGCTCCGCTTTTTTGTTTGGGAGAGGGGTCATAAATAGCTAATAGATTACGAAGCTCGAGTCTGGAGCTGTTTAGTTTGGAAGTTTGTGGAAATTTTATTTGGAGACAGTCCCTAAATTCAATTAAAATTGTGCATGTAACTGGAAATGTGTGTTGGCAGGGCTTAAGGAGGGGCAGGCTGAAATGGACGGCATCCCAAGCGTGGGGAACTTTGACTTAATTCTGCCGTTCTAAGTGGCTGGAAAACGATTTGAAGTGTCTTCCACAACAGCTCCACCCCCTTTGTAAATGTGCCCAATTCCCACTCCCCAGGACGGTGAATGTAGAGAGGGGAGGGAGTGGAGAATGAAACCCTTCGTGAGCATTTAGGGGAAGGATATGATCTTTTTCCCCACCTCACTTAAATACTGTTTTTCTAGCTAGGGAAAATTCAGACATACACAATAGCAGAGAGAATAATGTACAGTGAACTCCCATTCCCGTTACCCAGCTTTAAGAAGGAGCAACTCAAAGCCAAGCTTGTTTCATCTACACCCTAATCCTCACCCCCAACGCTGCGGTGATTTTTTTCCAAGCAAATCCTGGAATCATAATATTTAATCCATAAATATTTCAGCGTATATCTCTAAAAAATGCCTTTAAGAAAAGCATAACATCATTACGTTAAAAATAGCAATAATTTCTTCCTATTATCAATATTTAGTCAGCCTTAAAAATTTGTCAATTTTTCATGAATGTATTATTTCACGGTTTGTTCAAACTGGGATCAAAATAAGATCTACATATTAAATTGAGTTAATATCTCTCGTATTTAAAGGATCTCTCCCCCTCTTTCCCTCACAATTTATGCTGAAGAAACTGTGTCTATGTCCTATACAGTTTCCCACATCCATTCTTTTCCTGACTGCGCCCCCTTGGTGAATTAACATGTTCCGAGTCTGCTGTATTTCCTGTAAACGCGTGATAAAATCTAGAGGCTTGAGCAGATTCAGACTGGATTTTTGGAACAAGTACTTCATAGGAGACGTAGAGATGCGTTAGTGTCGGCCTGCCCCTCTTTTTATGGTTTGTAGTCACTTCTAATTGCCCAAGTCCTCTACTTCATTAAGGGTTGCAAAATGGTGCTATCATATTTCTGTTATTCCTTCTTTATTTATTGGCTGGGATAATAGTTATTAAGGGGAGCTTTCCACACGCTCCTGCCACCTTTTTAGATAAATGTTAGCATACTAGTCACACCTTTCTCTGTCTTGCCTTCTCACTTAATGATTTATCCTAGAAATCACTTCATAGGTATATAGAGAGCGATTTCTCATTCCTTTTACGGCTGCATAGTTTATTCAACCAGGTACTAAGTGATGGACATTTGAGTGGTTTCCAGGCTTTTGTTCCCTTTTAATATTTATTCATATGTCAATCAAAGTCTAAAGACAGTCAAATAGGACAAAAGTCAAATTCCAGCAAAGAAGGAAGAACCTGGTAAGATGCTCCTATTCACTGTATGGGGATAATTATAGAATCTTGCTTTTGCAACCATTGCTCGTTCATAATTTTTGAGAAGGCGAGTCTTAGGAATCAGATTTTCTGGCTCCTTTCCTCGCCTCTGTGCTGCCCATTTTCTTCTCATTGTTCTTCTCCAAACAGTCTTTTTCAAGGCCACCAGCCTCTGCCAGCTTTAGTCACAGCTCAAGTTCTCCACCTCTCCAAGTGGTTTCCCGCTCCAGCACCGAAGCCTGGTGACAGGGGCTGACTCACTGTCACCGCCTCTGGTGATCACCACGCAGTCAACACTGTTGTAAGGGCAGAGGCAACCAGCGCTAATGGATGGGGCTGGCAGTGGGGCTACAGGCAGCTCAGATTCAGCTCCGAGGCTGCCAGGAGGCGCCGCCATGGGCTCGGGGAATGGAAAACCAGGACTCTCTGATCTACCCTGGCGATTCGAACCAGTGTGGCTGTCCTGCCTTCATTTTCCACGTGCATGGTAATGTGCTACGACTAGTTTCCATTCTCAGAAGATGACATACTTACATGTCACAGACATTTCCGATGTAGATATATTGTTCTTGGCCCCTGGCTTCTAGTCTTTATCTATCACCTCTCAAAGAATAAATCTACTCTCATGTCTTCAAATACCACTCCTATTCAAAAGCCTGGGAGACACCCATTTTCAGCCCAGCAGGTCTCTGGGCACCCACAGCCCAGGGTCCGACACCAAATGTGCTACCCTGACCTGAAATGGCCTGCCTCACTGACGCATGGTCAGTGACACACCATACTCTACCATCCAGCCTTAACCGTCCTGGTCACTCGTATCTGTCCTTTGCCACACACCACTTCATTTGAGCAAGTCTCCTGCTTCAGATATTGATTTACCTGGAGTCATATGAAAACTCAAAAATGACAATCCTACCGAGGAAGGGCTAACAAATGGGGAAGGTCAGCTGGAGGGGAGTCTTGGGCAGCTGTGCTGTTTCCTTGGTTGCATCCTGGGGACACACACATTAGATAAAACGCTGTCGGCATGCTGGTCAAATGGCAAGCTGTGGTAGAAACACTGAATACATGCAAAAATCCCCCCGAAGCCTCCCAAACAACAAGCCTAGGAGAACAAAGAACCCAAAGGCCAGGACAAACGATCCCCGATTAACCACTGAAGTTGATTACATGCGCCTGGCTGGGCCCTCTGAGGAGAGAGACCAGATGAGACAGGGGCTTAACCCACATCCCAGCAGAAACACTAGGGTGAGGTGTGAGAGCTGGAAGCGAAGAGGTGGGCAGTGAGAAGCCATGCCAACCCTCTGTCCTTGGCAGGCTCTCACGGAGAAGGACTGGAACTGTCCATCCCGCGAGGCTCTGGAAAGCAGAACCAGGACCAGCGCCGGAGGAGAGAGGTTCCAGCTTAATAAAGGAAATAATATGTGAATAACTGAAAAGTTGGCCAAACGGGGAGACAGCTCCAGGGACAGTGAGTAAATGACCATGGGACCGGGATACTGTAGATGTCATTCAAACACTGGAAACAAAATTTGTTTACATGGCGGAGAAGAGCTTTTAATATGTCACCACCATCAAGGCTGCCCAGTCCCTTTGCGCGTCCCTCACACCCAACTTTCCTTCCCGCTGCAATGGCTGCACTCCCCTGGCTGCTGACTACCTGGGATCCGGCCTATTGATGTACTGGGTTCTATTCCCTTTTCCCTAAGTCAAGACTTGCCACTGTGATCATCCCCCACAGAGTCAACCTTCCCACCCGCATAAAAATACGCTGTCATTTCTCATCTTAAAAACATAATCCCTCCCTTGTCCTCCATCCACCACCAGCAAAAGTCCTTGGTGAGTTGTCTTTATCTGCCATTGTCCACTTCCTCTCCTCCGTTTTCACTGAAACCCACTCAGGGAGGCTTCTGACCTGTCACTGAGCTGCTCTGTCATGATCATAACCCAGTGGTCAGTCCCCAGTTCTCACTTTACTTGATCCACTAGTGGCATCTGGCGCCAGTCACCCCCTCCCACTTTCTTCAGTGGGAGAGAGCACCCCACACTCTCTTCATTCCAGTGGCACAGGCTTCCCGGCTATTGGAAAACATGAAGAGCTTGGTTGTGTTCGGAGCTTTTGCACTTGTTCCCTCTTCTGGAATGCTCTCCCCCCAGATAAGCGCCTGCATGGTCACTCGCCTCGGGCGTCACCTTTCCAGTCAGGCTTCCCCTGGCCACCTTACTGAAACCCGCTGCCTCCTCCCCGTAACCCTTTCTTCCTTCACTGCTTTACCCCCCTACTCCCAGTCACTGCCATCTAATAGATTACGCTGTCACTCACTTTGTCAATAATCTGTTTCCCCTCACAAAAATGAAGCCCCACCAAGAGTACACTTTTGTTTATTTTGTTCACTAACATACAGTAGTACTTAGAGCCTCAATAAATATATGTGGAAGGAATGAGTGAGAACAATGGAGAAAGAAGGGGAACGGACGAAGAGAATAAGGTCTGACATTTGACTTATGTTAACCCAAGTTGGGGCTTCAGTCCTAATCATTTGGTTTTTGACCACATGTATTTAACATCACATCGTGCGTACTGCCTGGACTGATTGTTAGACTGATTGTTAGACTTCCAACACCAAAACACAAGTCTCCACAGACTCGGGAGCACTGAGCTTGTATGCTCACGTTCTAGAGTCAGTCCGGCAGCTTTGACGCCCAGTGATTTGAAAGGCGCTCTCGGCCAGCCTTCCACAAAATGGGGCTGCGCTAAATACCCAGTCACCAAATAAAATGGTAGAGATTAAAGCTAAATGGAATGTTAAATAAAGCTCTCAGCTGCGATACTATTTTATATTTCTGAGTGGCTGCAAATAATTCCTGAAAGTACTCCAAGTGTGAATTCGGTCTGCCTGGGGCCACCCCTCCCTCTCCTGACCCCACCACCCTGAGCACCCTCTCCCAGGGCTCACTGCAGAGGTGTGCTTAGCTCAGGGAAGCTCGGCAGCTTCAGTGCTCTGACGACACCACCTAAGGCTGAGCTCTGTGAAACTGCTGCTCCGATAGCCGTTCTGACCGATGCGTGCCTGGCCAGGGCACAGCTCAGCGCCTCTGGGTGCTGCTACTTTACTTTGTAAAGCACTCTGTGTGCATTTACGCTGCTTCCCCAAGGCCCCCCCCAAGGCCCGCCTGGGCTGTCAGTATGATCCAGGAGCTTCGGCACTCCCTTGTCACAGGAGTTCAGACCAGTAGGAACACGACGACGCTTTCCCTACTTTGTCCTTGAAAAACCACCAGCAGCACTGCACCTACACTTCTGGTCCTCCAAACAACAAACGAAGCTGTTATAGGTGACTGTGACCAGGACAATGTGTGATTTGTGAAGAAGGGACAGTTCTAAGAAGCAGAAAACCTGCTTTCCGAAAATAGGTTCACAGATAGAAAGTCAGGATTTTGTAAGAAAAAACATAATATAAAAGGAAAAATTGCTAGTTATTTAAGCCAAAAAAACTTTGCAGTTGGCTTTGATTTCATACATCAGAAAGTATAAAATCAAAAGTAAGACAGATACATTTTAATGTAAGAACTTTAAGTCTATGTTACTTTAATCTTATTTTAAATATTTTACTACAGATAGCATTTACGTATCTGATATAAAGTAGATTTTTTTCAAGAATAAGAATTACTTCAGACTATCTAGATCTAAATATATAGGTCCTTACGTCTTTGAGGAATTAAAATACAACATTTTTAAGGCTAGTTTCAAGATTGGAAATACAACCATGACTTTTTAGTATGCTAATATGCTACAAACATGCCAGCGCCAAATCATGAGAACACTGTGAGGCCAGTGTTTCTTTTAGGGCAAGACAGGGCTATTCCAGTCAACTCACTTGGGAAAACCTATGGCCAAGCCATTGTTCTATGTTCCTGGGGAGCAGGGGTCATAAAGACAACCCCTAAGGACCGAGAACTAGAGGGGGAGTGAGACAATGACGTCAATGCCCATTTAGACGGCGAAGTGTAGTAACGGACACGAGGAACATAAAATGCTGGGGCGGAAGAGCACCACCGTGATGATGGTGACAGTCACGGGTGGGAGACTAGCACCGATGACGCTGGCAACAGTTACTGATATACTACTACTAGCATCCCCACCACCACACACTGATTCCCGAGCGATCTAGACTTCACACATCTAATTTATCCAACAATGAGGTAGGCAGCACCCCCCGCCCCCACCATTTATAAATGAAGGAAATGACACTTAAAGACTTTTGGTACATCTGCCCAATAGCTCGCAGACGTGGGTGCAGGTGTAAACCTGGCCTGCCGGACCCTGGCACCTCTGCTCTACCTCCATCAGGCTGTCCCCACGGAGCTCAATGAGGAAGAGAAACATCTCGTGGGAGCTAAGTGACATCACAGAGTAGACCCTTCAGGAATGCGCTTTAAAGGAAAGTAAGAATGTGATGGCGGCCGGCAGTGAGGCCTCCCTGTGAAGGAACACTCCAGAGCAAGGCAAAGAGGGGGCATGGCGGGGGTGTGTGCAGGGGGTACCCTGTACTCAGAGGCCGAAAAGCAGCCTCACAGGACTGGTTCCCAGACTGTGCTCCTTGCAGCGCCCCTACTTCTCCTCAGGTCTCAGGCCCCGAGGAGGAGGAGGAGGAGGAGGAGGAGGAAAAGCCTGAGCCTGCAGGGAGGGAAGAGATGCAAGACACGGAACTGGGAACACTGCCGCTCAGCTCGGTCCCAGGAGGGGAGTCTGTGAGCGAGGAAGAAGCCCAGGCAGCTGGGGCCGCCCACAGGAACCCCGGAAGGCGGTGTCAGGAAGCAGGCATGAATTCTGGCAGACGCGCCCGACTGCAGGTGAGGAAAGAGTAGGTGAGATGGGCTCAGCAGTGGGAGTGGGAGGGAGGCCACACTGCCAGGGTCTGAGAAGTGAGCCAGGCGTGAGGAAGCGGAGGCAGTTAGGTGTGCCAGGCTTTTAAGAACTTTGGTGGTAAAAGGCCACAGGCTGTGACCTGGGAGTAACAATGATCTAAGGAAGGTTTAAAAAGGAATGCACTACCCCAAAGAGGATGTAAAACAAGCAATGGTATTTCCAGAGTTAATGTTTAATTTCCTGAGTTCACTGCCGTGAGGTTTTCAAACCCTTTTGGCATTCGCATCCTGGCATGCCTATGCACTTAATTGGGGAGATAAGTGCAGTAGCAGCTCAGAAAGAAACCAAAAATCCTCTGTAAAATGACATTACGTTCTCCTCAAACTTCTAATCCCCCAACGAGTTCAACGATAACATAATGGTTACCGGTCTTTCCTACAATTGGTAAAGACAGGTGCCCCCAGATGTAGCGCAGAAGTTTGCTGAATGAACACTAGCCTGCAAAAAACCCAGTAACACGTACAATAATGATTACTTAAAAACTTCGCACCTTCTCCATCGTCACATAATTTGCCTTTGTGTTCATGTTTTCTTTGCTTTACCTTAAGTCACCCTCTAATCATGCTGACATAGACTACTGATGATTATGCAGACCTAAAAGTGTTTTAAAACAAATGAAAAATACTGACTCCCATTCCTGGAAGTCCTGCTTCCAATTTTCAGGAGGAAATTAAATAATGTATAAATCAAACACTGGGCCTCAGCCCAGACAGCTGAGCATCGTTTTGTCCTTTCAAGGCAAAGAGGGAGTGTCCGCGACGGCAGGGACCCGCCAAGAGAAATAACTGAACCTCAGCCCATGTGAAAGTAATTTCAGAGACTCGGGGGTGTCTGCAAATAGGTTAAAAATGGGACCACATACTAACAGGGAACGTTTTATGGAAGTTAAAAAATGTATCAAGATCTAACCCCCACCTTAAAAACAAAATATGTTGGGAAATGGCATGGCCTCAGACATTCTATAAAAAGGCACAGAGGAAAGGCAAAGCAGGCAGGGAGGGGAGAGTTGACAAGTGGAACGGAAAGTTAAATATGTCCCCCCCCCCTCCCTTTACCACTGCTGCAGGTTCGCGCTTTGGTTTCTGTGTAATTGCCCAATTCAAAATGGTGTAAGCGGGAAGGCGGAGGGGGAGAGGGGAGAGAGGGAGAGAATATGAATGCAAGTGTATGGGTCGAGTGGGAGATGATGAAACAGTAACTTAGATCGGGGCCAGCAGATTTATTCTGTAAAGGGCCAGATGGCAGTATTTGCGGCTCCGTGGGGAACACAGTCCCTCCTGTAACTCCTCGGATCCGCTCCTGCAGCGTGAAGGCAGAAGCCATGTGTAAATGAGGAGGGCGGCTGTGTTCCAATAAAACTTTATGAACACTGAAATGAAAATTTCATGTATTTTTCCTCGTCTTTTGATTTTTCCTCAAATCACTTAAAAATGTAAAACTCTTCTTAGCTTACGGGCCTTACAAAAACAGACTGTGGGATATGCCTGACCCGGAGTTTGCGGAACCCCATTTTACGCAGTTAACTCCCCGTTACACAGAACATTCCCATGACAGAGGGCTTGACTCAAGTTTGGGGTTCTGGGTAGAAAAACTGCTGCTCTTTTTTTTTTTTTTTCAATAGCTGAATAAAAAGATCGTAGTCATGGTAGAAAGCATTTATTTGGAAGAAATAGCAGATCCTCTAACCCTAAATAAATAAAAAGACCAAGCATCTCTACTGTTTTATAGAAGGACACTCACGCTAGTATGAAATCAAAGCTTATGCAGTAAGAAAGCTGAAGCCAAACACTGTAAACCATTAATGTGCTGCATTATTCAGGGATCAAGAATGATTGAAACATATTATCCCCTTTATCAGAATTTAATATTTTATAAACATCCTTGGCAGCATAACGCTGGTCTGGGATTATACAGAAGTTTCCATCATCACCTCGACGGAAGCCAGGGAGCTGGTGACCGGCAGGGCTCTGTGTGGAGCATGTGCTTTACAGATCACATGGCGATAAAAACTTTATGGAGCCTCGGACCTAGGCTTCCAGCAACCAAGGAAATGTAAAAAGTGCAAGGCACCTATGTTCTTAGTTTTTGTGAAACAAAGTATTTTTTATACATGAAATGTTCTGTTACGGAACAAACACTGCCCTGCCCTTTCTGTGTCACAGGAGAAAATCTGTAAAACATCCTGGTCGGTGTCTCACGGCCGTGCTGTGATAGGAAACATGGCGTCCCTCCCTCTTCGCTTCCCCTCTCTGTGTGTGTCTGTCTGTCCTTCTTTCTCCCTGCCCTCTCCTTCCCCCGTTAGTTATCTGAACAAATCAGTCTCCTTCTTTAGGGGCTGCCTCGGTCATTCCAACCTTTTGATAAGCCTGTCAGAGTGCTCTGTCCATCTGGCCACAAGGGTGGCTGCACGACCCCATCGGTCGAGGCAGGTTGTACTGTAAGGGTAACAACGATCCAAGGAAGGTTTAAAAAGAAAGGAACACGCTATCCGAAAATGGTTGTAAACCATGATTATTTCCAGAGCTGCACTTTTATGGACCAATCCCTCACAGTATACAGGAGCCCGACCAATGTGTAGTGTATACGCACGTTTCAGAGAACTTGGAGCATACTTTATTTGATGGCAAGTTCTGGGCAGGAATGCAATCCTCAATTATAATACTGTTTGTAGGAAATATAATTCCTTCAACAATGATCTGTTTTGTGGCCGTCTGCTGTATGGCACTGTTTCTAGGAATTCGCTGTGGGGAAAACAGCTGCCTTAGTCATCCACATGGAAGTGATTGAGACTGGAGGGAGAATGGCTGAGCAGAAAGGCCGTGTGTGAGGAGGCCGTGGAGATGCGGGCAGGCCGGTGAGTAGCCTTTTCGTTTCTTCTCTCCTCCCATCCCGTGGCTTTTGTTTCGTTTTTTAAATAGACTATTTTTTGAGCAGTTTTAGGGTCACAGTAAAATTGAGTGGAGAGTCCAGATAGCCCCCGCCCCTACATACATACAGCCTCCCCACTATCAACAGCCCCACCAGAGGGGACACTTGTTACAATTGATGAACCTACATTAACACGTCATTATCACCCAATGTCCACAGTTTACATTAGGGCTCATTCTAGGTGTTGTACATTCCATGGGTTTGGACAAATGTGTAATGAGACATATCACGTCACAGAGAAGTCTCATGGCCTGAAAAACCCTCTGTGCTCCACCTGGTCATCCTTTCCCCAAACCCCAGGCCCTGGCAAGCACCGATCTTCTGATCTTCTGTCTCCGTAGTTTTGCCTTTTCCAGAATGTCATAGAGTTGGAATCATGCACTACGTAGCCTTTTCAAATTGGCTTCTTTCACTTAGTGATATGCATTTAAGTTTCCTCCATGTCTTTTCATGGCTTGGTAGCTTAATTGTTTTAGTGCCAAAGAACATTCCATTGCCCGGATGGACCACAGTCGTTGTCCATTCACCTACTCATCAACATCTTGGTTGGCTCCACACTCTTTGTCTTCATTCGTCTTTTATTTTAACATCTTTCATCTGCTTTAAAGTCAAAGTATGTCAGAAGTAGACATGATGTTAATCAGCAACCCACACAATCCTCCAAACAGGCATGAAGAAACGGAGGCCCAGAGGCGATGAGGCTGTCCCCTCCCTCGTGCACATGTCTGAGCCCAGCCTCCAGTGTCGAGCAGCAGATGCTAAAGGTCCTCATCGGACACCTGCAGGTTTCAAGAGCTACGCATTTCTGGATTAGGATGCTTAATCCAGGTTTAACCCCCAAAAGTCACAGCCCCTGCCCCCCTGCATCCAGTATTATAAAGGAATGTGACTTGTACATCTTTTAAAATGTATTCCAGCCATTTGCTTGCCAGTGTTAGAGACAAAATATTCTGGTAATAACTTGCTCTTCACAATGATTCAAGGAAGTAAGTACTATTACCATAACCATGGCACAGATGAGAAAACTGCCCAGGGCCAGAGAACAAGGAAATGTCAGAGTGGGATTCGAATCCAGGTTTACCTAAGTTCAGAGACAGTTTTTGTCTCTCTGCTATATTTCCAATATGTATATGTGTATGTATATGTATTTCCTATACATTTCTTCTAGTTGAAGCTTTAAAAGAAGCTGTCTTTTGAACCAGAGATAATGCGAACTAACTGCAAAGGCATAATAAATTTCAGATTTCTTTACCATGGTCCTAAATCCTGGGGTCTACTTCAGTGTCCATAAGATGCAAGGTGCCACTTATACTATAAAAAACATACAGATTAAGATTTAAAACTTCCACTTAACGCTTGAGCACAGAGCTCACCCTAATGTGGCAACCTGACTACTTTCAAAATGTACCTACCCAAGAAAAAGCTTCGGTATTGTACTCATGCATGTATCATATGCTTTATGATTTGATAATTTCATAAATAAAAATTAAGGCATGAACCAAGTCAGTTACTAAGAACATAAGCTGGATTGCCACCCGACTTTCCTTTCCCTCCAGGTCATTGTCCTGGCCCCAAAGAGACTAAAATAATGAAAAAACAGTTGTAGGTAAGACGGTTTAAAAGCACAAACTAAACAGGAACAGAAGAGGTGACTAGAACTTTCTGCAAACACTGCCGGGGGCTCATCATTGGTTTCTGCAAGATCCAAAATCATTTACCAGAACTGTGAACGTGCAGACACAAGGGGGAGATGGGCTGTTGTACACAGTGTGTCTGTCTGGGTTGTCTGCATTTCACTGGAACATGTATGAGGTGAGAGTGGTGGAAATTGGAGGTGGTAAAAAAAACCCCCCAAAACAACCAACCATCCAAGAGTCTGAGGAAAGGGTACTGCAAAAAAACTTAAGGTGAACATAATTCAATTAAACTACAAACTGTTTCCAGCACACCTGGACGTGAAGGCGAATATATTTGCACAACTCAAGAAGCAGCCGCAAACGTACTCAATCACGCAGCCTATGAACTGTGCAGACACAAGGGGGAGATGGGCACAAGGGTTTCCGACCCATCCAGCAACTTACTTTGGGATTCTTCCTCTTACTGAAAATTATGACCCTCAGTTAACTGGGCTTTGACCAAAATGTTTCCGACCACAGCTCTGCCAATACTCTGGTGAGATCAAGTGATGGTTCTTCATTCTAGATTCTTGCCTCCAGTTCTTTTATCCAGAATGACATCCTGTCATTACCAGATGGCCTCTCCAAACACAGGGACTATTCTAATGGAGAATCCAAGTATCATTTCCAGATTAAATCAGTGTCTAAAACTCTTGTACCAGAGAATTGGGTAACAGGATATGATAGGGTTTAACAAAAGTTATGTATTCTTTATATAATTAATCTGAACCTTGCTCAAACCAGAACCAATCCAAACTTGTTATCATCAAATACCAAAACTCATACCCAAGGGAACAGGAAGTGAGCACAGTCCCTGTCTCCGGAGAGTGCCTGGTGAGCACCTAGGACTCATGAAAATATTTGTTATGGTGGTTAAGATTCAACAGGTTCAGGTGGTCCCAAAAGAACTTTCCAGAGAAAACTGGAGACTTTTTAGTGTGGTAAACTGTCACAAAAATTTAATGGCACGCATTCCGTCTTTCACTCACCAAACGCTTATTAAGTAAAATCTGGGGGCCAGGCACACATGGTCTTCTTTGGTCAATTAATTCACTCTAATATTCTAAAGCCTTATCGCTGTACTACAAAGGCATTGTTTCTAGGAAATAGAAATGGTTCTCAGATCACTACAGAAGGGCGAGCACTAAAATAATTGAGAAAACCGTTTAAGATTACACTGAGCCACCACTATCTTACTATATAGACTATTTTTTTGTGTGTGATAGGGAATATGAGACTGATTATCAAGCAGGTCAGAAAGTAGGAAAAGGCAATAGTAGAAACTTAACTTGGGCAAAAATGTTGCATAGATGATACCACCAATAGGGACAGATCCCGGCCCAAACACTGATTATGTAAAGCAGGAGACTAATGGATTACTTGTCACTTCAGTATATTCAACCTGACTTTCTTAGCTAGAAAACAGTATTAATTTACAGAAAAAAAAATCTTTCATAAGTGCATGACCATCACACATATAGAGCTTCTCCTTTCTCTTTGTGCAATAGATCTATAGTAATTAGAATTTTACATAATGAATTAATTTTCAATGGGGAGAAATTCAAACAAAATGAAAACTAGTCTGGGTGATCAAGTCCATTAAGATGATCCACAGACACCTCAAACTCAGCATCTTTACATTTTTTAAGTTTGGATTTCTGTCTATAATTTTTTCAAAAAGAGGGGGTCTGATCTGATTATGTACTGTGTTGTGCATAACAAAAGGTAAGACGCAACCTTAGGACAGTTCCTTAACATGGATTCAGTAGTCCGATGGGTAAAATCAAAGATTCACCAAGTAGACTCAAGCTGAGCCCTGCGGATTGGATGACTCAACCCAGCCCGCACCTACAAAACCACCAAAAACCAGTCATCCTCACTTCTTTCCCAACAATGTGAGAGCAACGGTTCCCTTTCTGTTTCACTCAATAGTATGAGGTATAGTAGCCAAAGAGGACACGGCTGAGTTAACGGAGAGCTGGTATGGAAGCCCAGGACTGGGCGATACCCTGCCAGACCCCTGCACGTACTGCAGCTGCACTGGGTGAAACCAGCACCAAACCCCACCCACTTCTCTCCTCCCAGAAGAAAGGGGAGGCTCCGGTCATGCACATGGGCTCTGCACAAACCCCAGGTTTCTGGGTCAGTTTTTATTACTTCAGCCACTGGTTAATTACTGCTCAAGGAAATAGCAGTTGAAGACACACAAACTGGCTTATGAGGTGACAATAAGTACAATGCTAGGGAGGATTTTCCGGAAGAACTGAGAAAAGGAACCTAAAGAAAATGGGTCTTCCTGAAGCAAGAACACCTAACCCAAGAAGGAGGAGTTAGGTGAAGAGGGTTAGAAAATCCTACAAAGAAGAGACAGTATGAAGACAAGTGCAAACAGGAGACAGACATGCACAGGGAACTTAGCACCATTTTGTTCCTGAAGTAAAACAGATGAGGCCGGCTGATGAGGAGAGGCCTCTGATGCACGCTTCCCAGGAAGGCTTTTAAGCAGCAAGTAACCAGCAGACTAATTAAAAATTCACCCAGTGCTAGTCTTTCAGAGAATCAACTGATGTCGGAGGTGAGTCATTTACACTGAGCCCCTTCTGTGAGGAAGGATGCGGTGATTTCTACGCACTGGGAAAACGACTTCCCTGGGTGAGAGAGTGCTACCTGACTGTCATAGCTGTCCTGGGCATGGCACCCTGGCACCCTGACTCCCTGAATGCATCATGCACGGCTGACACGGCCCAAGGGTAACGCCCATATTCACCACGGTAGAGTTTCACCTAAGAAAGCAAAGCAATGGGCCGATACTGTACTCAGTCTCACAACCAGAACAGAAGGGTCCAGAAAATAAGGATGAAGGTCGACCAGATCTAAAGATCTAGTCTCAGAATTTTTGCTTCCCCATCTTAACAAATGTCTTTCCAGCTTAAAGTTTTAGTTTTCAAAAGACGGATGCCTCCACCTGCAGACATCAGATTCAACTGCAGTGGGAGCTAAGTCTGCCACTGCTCAGTGTTTTTTCTCTCACTGACAGAATGGAAAAAAACAACAACCAACAAAATAAATCCCAGGGTGGGCAAGTGGGGGGTAGGACTAATCTCTGGGCAGAGCTTATATCGCCAGGGCCACTGGCGAGGACTAATGGACGACTCACAGCTGCACCCAGAGCGCAGAGCTTTGGGCAGCGTAGGGCTGGCTCACGCCAATAGCATAAGAACTCTACTTTGGGTGAAATACTAACCAAAGGCAAAGGGGAACCAAGTGTCAGTGGAGAAAGTCATAAATACCATGGCCCCACTGCAAAGTGCAGACTGCGTATGAGTGTAGCCCCTGCCACTTCGTCCCTGTTTATAGAGTATCTAAAGAAAAGTCCTACCTCTTTCCTTTTCTCTTTCCTCTTTTAAAAATGATACTCTATTTTGTCACTTGCTTTTCCTCTACTGTGTTCCTTTCCCTAACTATTGTATATAGAGGATACCGGTGACACTTAAATTGGCAGTTTAATCCCTAGGTTTCAGCATCTCGGAAGGCCACGGGCAAGGTGGGAGCATGATGGAACCACAGAGAATGAATGGGCATCAATAGGAGATAAAGGACCTGGAGAAGAATGGTCACACAGTTATCACTTCTGCATGCTATTTTCAGTTGGTAGGGCAGAGTAGTTTATAGTTGTTTATAGAATAACAAGATATTGTTTCACCTATGGAAGTATGGGAGGTAAGTGTGCCTAATCTGTACTCAAGAACAGAATACACACATTTAATCGATTACATATTATCTCACAATGCTTTCCCCTTCTCTGGGAAGTGCCCTGAAATTAGTTGGCCAGCAGCCAGATCTCTAAGGCATGACCTTGCCCGCACCTCACTCCCGTCAGAGCTAATTAGCGGAGTGGCAAGCACGTGACTCAAATGGGCCAATCAGATTCCTTCTCCAGGGACTACAGGCCTGAGAGACAGAGGGTAGCTGGTTCACCTCAAGTCTGCAGAGCAGTCATAGTTACCGGTTGCTTAGGGCAGTGGAATCCTTCTAGCTCCTGACCATCCAATGCCTATTCCAAAATATCCTCATAGTCTATTTTGAAAACATTCTTTGTTTGGTCTGTTTTGTTTTTGCTCAAGTTAGTTCTAGCTAATTTCTCTTACGACAAACAAACTTTATTATATTCTTATATCGGCTGATACTGAAATGCCATTTGTCGAGTCATCATGCTGAAAACACTAGAGTCAGTTTTGATGCTCGACTTTTAGTCCTATTAATTCACCAACTGTCAACTCTTGCAATTGTTGCTATTTACTCTCATTCTTTTTTCATGTGCAGTGTCTTCTTCCTACTTTACACCACTCTTACCTGATAACAGTTTTCTGACTAGCCATTGGCTCCCAGATAGTTTTCCTAAATCACAGCTTTGATAGCGAAAGTTCTCTGGCGCTTATCTAGTAGACGACAAGCTTCCAGCCCGCCATGTCCCAGGCTCCCTACACTAGAACCCTTCCCTTCCTTTACAGCCTCACCTCACACACTGCTTGACATGCCTGCTTCTCTGAGCTCTGGGTTTTACTGAACCCCATCCTTCTCTGCCTCAAATGCAGTCTCTCCCACAGTCTCTTCACAAAAACTGTACTGATCTTTTAAACGTTAACTTTGCTACGAAGACTTTTCTGATCCTTCCCCATTGGATGAACTCTCTGATTCCTTCAAAGCTTCAGTGCCTTTATTTTTATTTCCATTTCTGGACAGCTCTTGGCATTTTTTCACCACTTAGGTTGAAACTTTTGTGATCTGTGCCTTCAGTGAGGGTTAGATTTCATCCTGGAAACCTGTGGAGGAAGCTGAATTTTCCAGTGGGTATCTACACAGACAGATGAACTGCCTGCCAACTTGAGGTTGACTGGTTTGCTTTGTTCTGGTCAAGGTACTTCACGTCGTTCCAGAAATGCATGAAGATAATGTGAAGTGGGTCCATAATTGGTAGCATTTTTTCCTTCACTTTTTCTTAAAATCAAAATTTATTTTTCTCAACTAAAGTAACACATGCACATGGCTAAAATAAATAAATGAGTAAGAAATAAGTTATTAAAAAGAGCAATAGCCCCTTGCTCTCCCTTTCCTACCCCCATTCTGCTCCCTGGACTAATAATTTCTAACACTTCTTAATTTTTAATTCTTCTGGTGGCTGCCTATCTTTAAATCTGGATTTATCAATTTCAGACATTCTCTACTGATGTCTTGTTATGATACATGCATATTTACCTAATGTATACCTCCCCTTTCCTTTTTAAAATTTTTGTACTGTTAAATAATATACTTTAATCTATTTCTTGTTCCATTACCTACAATCAGTATATATCTTGATTCCTTACTTTGTGGTAGGATAATAATGTCATTTCTTGAATGTACCTCTCTGTCTCAGTTCTGTGACCACAATTAAGCTTTGTCTATAGATTGGTTGTAAAGTTGAAAATTAATAAAGAATGTTCAAGTACATGATCTAATGACCCTTCCTAACCCCAGCACATGAGCTTTTAACACTCTTTTCCCTCTTCGAGATCTGGGCTCTCCTGGCCTCTCAGGCAGCAGAGCCCCCTCTCCTGCTCCAAGTGACTAACTCTGTAGACCCACAGCACAGAAGTCACCCTAACATCATCCATTATTACCCCTTTCATGTCTTCCTGTTTCCTGAACTACTCCTTTGTTTAGCCAGCACACAACCTTAACTAACTTTGTAAAAAAGAGCGCATTTGAGTGCCTTCCAGCAGATTGGAAAAGCCTTTCCTCAGTCTTCACATTTCTAGAGCTTGGTTTGGATATAACGCTAGGGTAAAAATCATTTTCCTCAAGGTTTGAAGGAAACCTTCCAATGTCAGTACCTTTGTCTCTACCCCCCCCCACTAACCCCGCCACTAAAACATTCAAAACTATTCTTAAGAAATATTGGCTATGCAAGAAGATGAGGATATAAGGGCGTAGGCTTTGGAGTCACACTGGGTTTAAATCTTGGCTCCATTAGCTGTTAGCGGTGAGAGCTTGAAAAGTTATTTTAGGCTACAGTTTCTTCTTCTGTAAAGTGAGTTATACCATCTTTGCACTTCATAGGGTTGTTGTATTAAATTAGATAAATCATGATGTCTAGCACATAGTAAGTGCTCAACAAAACTGTGGCAAACATTACTAATATTATTAGTATGTACAACAGAGGCCATTAGAGAATCTGGGGGCTACGGATTTATCTACCATTTTTTCCCAAAGAAAATAATTTATAACCTAATTCAAGTGGAAATCACCTTGAGTGGTCCATCTCACGTGGCCTCCGAAGCTTCCACAGGTAGATATGTTCTCCTTCTGGTTGTAACTTGTCTCTAATTCCTGAAGTCCCAGCTCTTCTGGAGTCTTTCCCAGAGAATATGAAGCCGGGATGTGGGGTTCTGATGTGAGATGACTGCAAGCAAAGCAACCCCAGACTAATTTTTACAGCCATGTAGCATCCAGTGTTGGAGACTGAGGGCAATGATGCTGTAAAGAGCAAACTGGCATGGAGGAATGAGGAGGGGACACTCACAGGTTCAACACAGAGCTGCGCAAACAGCAGACCCCTAAGGATGGACTTTGTGTGTGATTAGGAAAGAAAGGCCTACTGAACTCACAGTGGTATTTTGATTACATCCACACATACAGAGGATGGATTATCTGTGAACAGCCATCTTTGAAAACAGAAAGGAAGACATTTTCTGGCAGACAAGTTCAACAGTGTCACCCTGACTACTGGTATTACCTGGGCATCAAGGCTGAGTGATGAGGTTCCACGCTGCCTTTGCTGAGTGGGGAAGTGTTTATAAGTTGATTGGAAAGACCATTCTTGCCAACACCTCAGAGACTCGCACTGTGTACTGGAGCGCATTGTCGTTACTGTCATCATGTGTCTCAGTACGTGAAATACTGATTATTCTAAACCTTTAAAAACGACTATAGGTAAATCTTATTCATGTGCCAGTCGAAAACCAGAAGAGAGTAAGAGGAAAGCTTAACCCACAGAGATCAGACAGCCTCGAAGCTGTGATCCTTGCATGGAAAGCTGTATAAAATAAGGCTGGCAGGCAAGGCCCCCACATGAGGCCACAGTAACTGAGCACTACCAAAGCCAGGGACCCTTGGGAGCTGTGCACTGTGTGTCCCCATGGCAGGATTTCACCAGTGCCCTCAACTCCATCTAACAAGAGGACCCTCATTTAATTTTTTAAAAATGAAGAAAAATAATAACGGGTGTTTTTAACTGTTTCACAGGTGGAAAGCCAGACGATAAAGAGCTGAAGAACATCCTCATGCCACTCCAATTATTCTTTCCTGCCAGGGTGGGAAGGCAACATTTTCCTCAGAGGCTGGAAAGCAAGCCCTGGCTGAGAGTTCTCCTGGGGTGTCACAGTCACTTGCCAGCACAGAGCTGGGGCACTTACAAGGGCAGCACCGATCACGCTGAATCGGGTCATCCAGTTACCCATGCAGACACGACTCCCTGCTCCGCGGCATCACAGGTGTCATAGATGTCAGTCACAGATCATACCCTTTGAGAGTGACTGAGGGATGCAAATGACAGTCTGCTCTGCTGACTTTCACCATCCTTAACATAAAAACATACCCTCTGAGTACGGCAATCTGTGCATCTGCCTCACAGGGCGACTGCAGGAAGCTGTGATCCAGAGGGTTCTTCTAATTGTTCTGTGATCAAGCTTCAGATTAAAATAACTTGCCTGCCAAGATACGCACCTGCCCATGGTTTTCATTCTCAAAATTACAGGTAGGGATATAAAAGGTGGCGTTTCTAAACTGTTATTTTCCTCCTTTAATTTCCTAAGCTATGTTTTCTGCACTACTTAGCTGGAGAACGTAAGAGGTAGGTGAATGGGAAAGCAGCATGAACTTAAGCGTGGAGCATACAAGGTTTATAGCCATTCCATTATGTTTCCAACCCTTATGAACAAATAGGAACCACTAACCGGTTCACAAAACATTTGCTTAGGAACTAGCTTTCCCCACAGAAGACACACTGGTTGGTAATAAGGCAGTAACGTTGGCATTTTTAATACTTGCCAGTGAGAAATCATTTCTCAGACTGAAAAGTTATGGTACCCAGGCAGATTCAATTCTGATGCGACAGGCATCCCATAATGGCTACACTACACAAAAACTCAGGAATTTCCTAACATTAAGTTATCTGTTTTTATTCTCTAACCTCATCTCTTAGTTTTATTTACCAAAGAAGATTGTATCTGGAAAGCTATTTAAAACTATAAATCTGTCGACAGTTTCTTTTACAGGGGTGACATGGGAAAAAGAAGGACAGCGTTACGAGGGACGAAGGATGTATTACGAGGGGCCGCTGATGTGCAGGCTCCCCACCAAACGCAGGGCTTCCGGGAGCTCCGGCTCCTGCTTCCAGAGGAAAAGAAACAGGAGTTACCAACGTCAAACCTACACATGTCAGGGATGCCAAAACTGGAGGCTCCAACTTCTGTTGGAAACCAAGACATTTCATGAAAAACAAGACTAAGTGTTACAATCAGATAGGTGCGAACTTGTGAGGGTGGCATTCTAGCATGCACTTCTGTCACAGGTGCCAGGCACAAAGGCTCACAATACAGCAAGGCTTCTCGACTTCATCAAACGGCGGGCACTTGGGTTACCATTCTCAGAAATAAGAATGAAATAAACCATGTGTTCAGTGGCATTTTTAGCTAGAGCCACAGTTTTTAAACTGCTCGGCAGTCTCCATGGTGCCTCAGAGGTCACGGCAGGCGGAGGAGGAAAAGGTATGTAGGTGGGACAGGCCCCAACCAGAGCAGGCTCAGCCTTCTCTCTTTTAGAATGATCTTCCACATAAGGTTTTATTTGAGAGAGGGGAAAGGGTTCTGTTACTAAAGTCCTTAGGAACTTCTCATCTTTACCTTTAAAAATGACAGAAAAGACTAACACTGAATTCTAAAATAAAGCTTTCATGGAGAAATAGCTCTGGATTGGAATAAAGATGCAGAAAGAACATATGCTCATTTTTTGGAGACAGTATTTTGCTTTTACAATTTCCAAGTACAGCTGATGTAATCTTTACCTACTAGTCTTTTTTATTATTTATTCTCAATTGAAAAGCAGAGTCAGCCAAATAGTCTCAACCTGATAGGACTTTTTCTTGCCAGCTTACATAGAGGAGCTTAAAAATATTTTTTCTGGAACTACTCCCCAGTCACCCTGGGAATTCCCTTCTCCACTCTCCTGTGTAGAGCTGCTGTTTCCTGGATCCATGTCTTTTCCTTGTTTTCGGTGAAACACATCCACCAGTAGCTTCCTACAAACAGGTGCATGGGGATAACATTTGAGATCCTGCATGTCTGAAATGTATTTATTTCATTTTCACATTTGCTTTCAGAGTCTGGCTAGATGTGGAACTCTGGGTTGGAAATCATTTCCCCATGGAAATAGAAAAGCACAGCTGTCCTGTCTTATGGCTTGTACTGCTGCTGGGGGAATCTCGTGGCCATGCAAATCCTTCGCCCTTTGCATGTCATGGGTTGGTGTTGGACACTTGACCCACCTTGCAATCTAGAAACTTATGTTTTTCAGTTCTTGGAAAGAAATTTGGAGAGCTCTCTCTCTTCTGATTTCTGTTTGCTCGCTCTGAAACTCCTGTTAGTCATGTGCCTCTATTTCTCCAACCCTTATCTCTGCGTCATTGTGTTTTATTTTCTGGGAGACTTACTCAACTATTTTCCAATTCTTTTATTGCATTTAAAAAAATTTTTTTTACCTGAACATTTAAAAATTTCAATTAAGGAACAATGGATACTCTTTTGTAGAGCCTCTGTGCTTGTTTCATGGTTGTACTATCTTTTTCTTATCTCTCTTTTCATCAGCTCCCTGGTCTCGATTTTCCATTTGTTTTAGAGTGTCTTTCCTATTAGAGGCTTTCTTCAAACACTGGTGAGCTTTAGTTTCCCGTTCATATTTAGGAATGAGGCACTAAAATTCCAACTGGACACTCTTGTGTACATGTGCACGCTTGCCAGCTGGCACAGTATAGTTTGAAATCAGGGCAGTGATGCCTCCAGCTTTGTTCTTCTTTCTCAACACTGCTTTGGCTATTTGGGATCTTTTGTGGTTCCATGCAAATTTTGTTTGTTCTATTTCTGTGAATAAATGTCATTGGAAATTTGATAAGAATTGCGTTGAACCTGTAGATTGCTTTGGGCATGTGCATATTTTAATAATATTAATTCTTCCAATCCATGAGCATGAAATATTTTTCCATCTATTTATGTCTTCTTCAATTTGTTTCATCAATGTCTTATGGCTTTTAGTGTTCAGTTCTTTCACTTCCTTGGTTAAATTTATTCCTAGGTATTTTATCCTCTTTGATGCAATTATAAATGGGATTTTCTTAATTTATCTTTCTGGTAGTTTGTTTTTAGTGTATAAAATGTAATCAATTTTTGTATATTAATTTTGTACCTTGCAACTATACTGTATTTGTTTATTAGTTCTAATAGTTTTTTGGTGGAGTCTTTAGGGCTTTCTATATATAAAATCATATAATCTGCAAACAGTGACAGTTTTATTTCTTCCTTTCCAATTTGGGTGCCTTTTATCTGTTTCCCTGCCTAACTGCTCTAGCTATTGGGCTGTCGGAAAAGTCATGACGTATTTTTTTCTATGTTTTTCGTTGCAAAAATGCATGATGACTTTTCCGACAACCCAATAGTACTTTCGATACTATGTTGAATACAAGTGGCAAGAGTGGACATCCTTGCCTTGTTCTGACCTTAAAGGAAAAGCTTTCAGCTTTTTGCTGTTGAGTATGATGTTAGCTGGGGCCCTCTGCTTTCTTCACAGGGAAAAGCAAGAAAGAATCATGCTCTATCAATGTTATGCTTTGAGCTCTTCTAATATGGGTCGAGTTACCAGAGAATGATTCTGTTTTGCTGCTTTATACCCACCAGGATATATTCTATTGATGTAGTTTCTTTCAAACGAGATGCCAGCCAATTACGATCATTTAAAAATCCTCAATTTTCTTTTGAATAAGATTTAAAAAACTGAATATACAGTATTGCTTTACTGTATATTCAATTACTTGCTTTACATTTCTTGCTTTACATTTCTGTCTTACTATTTTACAATGTGGGCATAACTGTGTTTTCTGTGGACAGTTTCCCGTAGCCCTAGCTCTAACAGTTCAAAAGTAATGCGATGTATGAGTCACAAGTGGATATAAAACCTCAGAACTGTAAAGACAGAAAGGCTCTCAGAAATGATTTCATTCAATAAAAGCAAGTTGAAATACAAAGAGGTTAAGATTTGCCCACGGTCATAAAGTGACTTAGCAGCAGAGCTGAGAGAATGAGACTATTATTAATCACTGCCAATATGTGATGTGATCAGGTTCGTGAATCAGACAACACTTTAAAAATGAAAAGAACTTTCTCTGTAATGTGCTTCTTCATTTACAATGCCCCTCCCCTCACGTATCACCTCCTAGGGCAGTCATCCTGTGTTTTAAAACGTGGGCATATAGTATGGTCATTGTGGAGCGTGTGATCTATGTATAAAATGCTGCATGTGCCCAAGTTAAAGCCACTCCTGTTGAGTAGGGAGTCCCAGTTTCTGAGGAAAATGTTTTTCTATTCATGCGGGTAGAAATATATGATATAAATACACTAGCATAATGTTCAAAATAAGACAGAGTGGTTTTCTTCATGGCTAACAGTTCTTTGAGGGAATAATTTTCCCTTGCCATAAAAAGTTATAAATCATCACAATTATAAAATGAGGATAAAAGTAAGCTATTGAGCAAATGTGGTAATTTTTATCTATAAAGAGTTATATACCATAAACTGATTCCAAATTGATCTTTTTTTACGGAACAAATACATTTACTATCTTACTAAATATATTTTTGAAAGAAGAAATTATTAATACATTAAAATTAAAAACACAAAACAGTTTGGAGAATGAAAAGATAAGCTGCAGATTGGGAGAAAAATCTTCAGAAAACACACATCTGATAAAGGAGTAGTATCCAAAATATACAAAGAACTCTTAAAATTGAACAATAAGAAAACAACCCAATTAACAAATGGGTAAAGGATCTGAACAGACAGCTCACTGAAGAAGACATACAGATGGCAAGTAAGCACATGAAAAGAGGCTAAACATCACACATCATCATGGAATTGCACATTGATCCCAAGATAACACTATATGCGTATTACAATGGCCAAAATCTAAGACGCAGACATCAAATGCTGGTGAAGATATCAACAAGACATTTCTCTGAGTACAGATGGGAAGGCCAAATGGGACAGCGATACTGGAAGAAGGCGTGTCAGTTTCTTATACGACCAACTATATTCTTACCCCCTGATCTGGCGACCACACTCTAATCACCCATGAAAATATCCCCGTAGGGTTAAAAAATAAACTAGACACGGCAGTAAGTTTCTGATGTGCTGGACACAAGCAGGCACATAATATTAACTTCACAGTGTAAGTGTCTTTATTAAACTAGAAGGAAGCCACAAATGAAACATCGGACCAGCTTCTGTGTACTTATTTCATTCAGTTGTATAATAAGAAAGTTCATTTTGAATTGACAACTTTTAGATTCATTTCCCCCCCTTAACCTCCAGTTCTGACATACTTATGCCACGGGCGGGCGGGGGGGAAGAAATGCTGGGGACTACTATTTTGTTATATCTAGCTGAGTGTTTGTTTGACCTTTTACATTTTAAGAATTCTGGCAAGAAGTGAATGCTAGGCAAACTAAATCCGATTCTTACCTTTAAATATAAAACCACTGCTTACAGACTCTTCTGAAGTGAATAAAACTATGCCAAGGGCTACTTTTGCTACTACTGAAAGAATGTCTTGTCCAAATGCCAAAGCAGTTCAAGTGTTTCTTTAAAAAAATTCTGAAGAAAAAGAGAAAATAACTAATTTATGATTTGGAACTTCCACAATGATACAAGTGGCACGTGTACTATATACCTAGTAGGTTTTTGCTCCGAAATAAACAGGGAAATGTTCCTTCAAATATAAAATTAAACCCCATTTTCCAGATTTTAATAGCAAAAAGAGAGCACCAGAAACACTATTTGGAGGTTAAAAACATAAACAAAACAAAAAAACAGAGCCATGCAAATCTTCATTCTTTCTACTTTTCTTTCTAGCCTAAGGCAAGGTTAGATTCTGTTTTTAAAATTTCCTGGCGTTAGTGGAGGTTATATTTAAGAACAATTTAACAACTGCATTGCAACTCTGAAACACTTTTACAGATTTTTAGTAATGTTTTAATAGACTGACACCTTTGAGAACTCAGAATTACTGTCATTTTGGGGATGAAGAATGAGACCGTCTCCATGTCACCATCAAACACCGGTGACAAACACGTGGTGCTTCTGACCGCAGTGTTAGAGCTCTGAGCCTTACCCAAACGCTTGGGCTCAATCCTGAGGTCAGCACAAGGGCACAGGACTCACACATGCTTAGTTCCTAACTGATCATTCTAGGAGACACAGAACAACTCCAACTTCTACATTTGCTAGGTTCACTTTTTTTTCTTCTTAATTAACAAAATTTAGATGAAAAAATAGGGATATTATGTAGACAGTTTATAAAGAAACAACTTTGTACACTTGAAAGTAAAAAACAGTATATATCTTTAACAAGGGCAAAATGAAAATACGGATTACAGATGTTTATAAAACATGACATACACCTAAAACACATTATGAGTATTCATAAATCTAAGGTAACAAAATAAGGAGAAATTACAGGCTTTTTTAAATTCTAGAGATCAATTACATAAAATTTATTGAATATAAAAAATGTGGGCTGGCCGAGTGGCACGATGGTTAAGAGCTGGCTTGGGACGCCAGAGGGCCCCGGTTCAGATCCCATATATGAGGGCCAGTGACACTGCCCTCTGCAGCTAAGATGGTGAACGGCAGCTCGACCTGGGGCTGGGTTGCTGTGATTCGCCTGCGACGGTGTAGGCTGCAGCCCCTGTGGCAGTGGGTTGCCGTGGGCTACCGTATGTAGCCAGCAGCCAGCATGAGCGGCCAGCAGCCGCCGTGAGCGGCCGTCCAGAAGCCAGCGACTGATCTGCCTCGCCCGGGAAGAGTGCAATGATGGTGCCAGTGAAGCTACGTCCTCCACAACTAGACTGAAGAACAAAAGGACAGCAACTTGTCTGTTCCCCTTCCCCCAATTCCCCAGCGCTGTTCCCATCCCCCAATTCCCCAATAAAATCTTAAAAAAAAAAGTGACAAAAATGATTTGTTGGGCACTTGCTATGTCTTACTAGGATAGGCACCTTATATGAGTCACATCATCTAATCTGGATGACAGCTCTATGAAGTAGAGACCTCTTCCTCTCTAATTTACATTTTAGGAAACTGGTCACAAGCTAGGAAATGGGCAGACTTGGCACCTGGATTTACAGCTTTCTCAGTCCGCTTTCCATAACCCATTTGCTTAACTGTAATGCAGTTTCACATAGTGCAAAATGTTTTTAAATGAAGCAGCTTTCACAGACATATATTGGCGCTTTTCACACATAGATCACCTCAAATAACCAAACAGAAATATCCAACCCTACCAGAATCTACACTATGGAGTTAACAGAATGCTTTACACATCTTTTTTCAATCATAAGCTTCTCTCAAGTTGGTAGAACCCTCAAATTTTATCACTCTTTTGAAAATGAAGACGCACAGATTAAATATGTGTGCGCCAATTCTAGAGAACCATCATGAGTCAACAGAAAAGACTGAGAATTTGGAAGAGGAGAAACAATGCTCAAATTAGCATCACTGCTGGCCTGAGGAATTCTCCACAGATACAGACTTAGCCTGGACACCAGGCATGGGGACCAGCTTAGCAGGTAGGTCTCGACTAACCTGTTGCTTTGATCTACTGCTTCCCCATAAAGGGGCTGCAGGATTTGGTTATAAATGCTGTATTAAGTTTGCTGCCAGCCAGCCTCTCACTCAGCATCCCTTTCCTTTCTGACTAATGCTTCCTGTAACCTGACAGCAGTTAAACACCTGGCAAGGAGTCAGCACTACAGGTATGGCAGCACAGCGTGTTCCGGAGGACGCTCAGCCTTGCTGTAAACGCCCTATCTAAGATAGCCTTCAGGTAAGCTGAATGAAGGTTCTTTCATGGCCAATTTCATACTCGTAGAGGCTGCAGTTGGGAAACAGAGAATGTTTATATCTCCATAAACTGGAAGTTTTAAAAACTGTAACTTAAAATGAACAACATCATAACTTTGAAACTTTTACTTATTGTCCTAACAAAGAGTTTAGGGAAAAAGTGGGCTGTTGCAGATTTCCACTTTTTTTCCTAACACCTCCAGAGTCATATTGGACGTGACTACTTGTTCTACTGAAAAGCAGAAAAACCAAAGGTTTCAGAAAATTAAACAAAAAAACCAAAACCAAAACCAAAACAAACAAACAAAAAAATCACTAGGCCTGGGAATGCCTGAACAGGTAAGACTTTCTTTTCCATTCAGTGGAAAATTGTGAAATTTGCTGAGAATTTTATTAAATCTGAATTCTATGCACCGTCGGAGTCTTTCATTCCCATTCCTCTGATGCCATGCTTAGGATCTGCAGGTCACAGACAAGTGTTTACAGACGCTGACCAAGATCCCAAGATCCCAGGTCTTAGAAGCATTGTAAGGAAAACGTAACCATATTATATGTCTGGAGGCCCAAGCCCTAAGGGACAATTAATTTAATCTATGTCAGGTATACAACCACATAGATTTTTAGCACTAGAAAGGACCACAGAGATGATACAACTACTCCTTATGAAACTATGAGAAATGAGCTTAGAGGTAACTGATTTGGCCAAACTAATACTGTAGTAAGTGGTCCAGGTGCGACCGCAGCCTAGGTTTTGGCTTTTACCAAACATCTTCACTTAGTAAGGAGACTGTAAAACAGGAGAAAATGGGAGGGGTGGAGGGCTGGCTTAAAAGGTACAGTTTAAATATTTGCTTTTAACATATTCTGATTTTTGCTTTGAAGGGTTTTCCATCATGATCCATTTGCAACAGGGCAGCCATATTGCAGCCACTGAACAGAGCTGACGAGGCCAGGTGCTCGCTCTTGGAGCTCACACTCAAAGTTACAAGTGCTCATATGACAGAGCTCAGGGGACATAATCCAGCTGACGTCCCGTATTTGGGCGACTCATAAGAGGTGATGCACCTCATGGCAGGTTTAATGTGCTGATGGTGCACAAAAGACATCTTTAGAACTCCAATTCATCCCATTCATAGAACATTCTCATCCAAACGCTCAGGAGGTAAGTCTTAATGTCACAGAAAGTAGTGTATCTCCTGGGATTAAACTCTAAATTTGTTTATTCAATGAATACATACCAAGTTTGTATGAGATGCTGTGCCAGGCACTGTGAGGGACATGTAAGAGCGGATACGCCAAAAATGAGACAGTCTTGTCACAATGGGAAGGTTGTGCACACACAAGGGTGCCCAGCTGAGGGGCAGAAGAAGGACTTCACTGAAACAGGGACATTCATGGCAGCTCATGCTCGACAAGCCGTGTGCCCTGCATGGAAGCTGTCACCAGGTAGGACAAAGAAGCACATTTCCAGAATTCACATACAGGTGCTTGGTAGGCTAGCTAGCGGTGGCTTTGGACCCACATGCCACCCACCTTCCAATGACACAAATCTGACCACAACATTTCTTATTCAAGTTTTCAATGGTTCTGCATTGCTTAAAGGACAAAATCAAGGTCAGGTGATACCCAGGGTCCTTCACATTGTCTGACCTACTTTTCCTGCTTCATCATCGAGTGCGTCCACACAGACACTTTTTCCAGGCACATTTCAGCCTTGAACGGAAGCCAGAACATGCCACGTTCTTTCATGCCTTTCTATCTGCCAAGACCGCTCCCTTCCCAGCCCTGCTCGACTTGGGGAACTCCTCCTCACATCCACTATCCCCTCTGGCTGCCAAGCATCCCCGCCTTCGATCCCAGCCATGAGTTACGTCCTCTGCTTTCTCCTACAGTCTCCTGCTCATCACCAGGTCACGTCGCAGAGCCACAGTACACGCAACTGCGTGTTTTGTTATGTCTTTCCCTCTAAACCGCAGGTCTCATTCACAACACCTGGGAAATAGAGGAAATGAATACTGAAAAGCATAGCTCCTAACCTCAAGTAGCTTACACTTTTTTAGGAAGACGCCAACAAGGTAATCAAACACAATTACAGTGAGACAAGCACACAGGGCAGTGGCGAAGATGTTTCCTATCTGCTGTGTAGTTTGCTGAGTCAGTGTCCACAAGTGCAGGCCAACCTTTGTCAAAGACTCAGGGATGTCGACGGCAACAAAGAACCAGTGTCAGAGACTCTTCTTTGACTCAGAGGCACGAAGAGACCACAAGGGTTGACAGAGCTGGTTTCCGGTCCTGTTTTGTCATCTATTGTCTGGAGGGCTTCGGACACATGAATGGTCTCTGCTAGGCCCTGGTTCTCTTGTATGGCACTGCTCCATGGTGAAGGTGCTCGGACAGACACTGACCACAAAAAGACGTTAAAAACCAGGAAAAGCCACTCTGGGAGTGTTAAAACTGATATTCATTTTTTGTTAGTAAAATGACTTGGAATTAATACCTAAACCTACCACTCATCCAATATTAACACCTACTGACGTAGTGTGAGATGTTTGTTGCTTTGCTGGACTCCAAGAATTAAAAAACCTGATTCCTGCCACAGAAAATCTAGTTTGTTTGGGGAAGATGAGGCGGCTGCTCATCGTATTAAAATAACTACCAAGAAAAATATGGTACGAGCTAAACAAGGTATCGGTGTAAAGGAGTTAAAAGCGGAAGCCTTTCCAGGTGGGGTGGTGGTCATGAGAGTTTTGTGAAGATGAAGCACTGACTTCAGGGGGCCGTGTAAGCAAAGACTATAAATTCTGAGGTATAGAAAGGGAATTTTAGGGTAAACGCACAAGAAAGGGTGGGAGAACAAAGATCTCCAATCAGAACGGCACACCACTCGGCTGCAGGAGCAGGTTTCACAGGACACTCTGGTTGGGGACACACGGGGGCAGGCAGACCCCAGGAGGTGGTGGCGTCCTGGGGCCTCTGCTTCCCTAGGAGAGGGGAGCACATGTGCCGGCTGCTCCCACTCTCACAACACCACCCCGCAGAGGGCCTGGGGTGTGGCCACAACGGGTCCTGTCCCCCTGCAGCGTCCTCAGTCTTAGCTCAGATGTGCCGTTAGGCTCGTCAGATAGAGGGAAACTACACCAGAGTCTAGTACATTGATCCTGATTTTCAGTTTGGGGAAAACTGTCTCAAGAGACTCATGTAAGGAGAGCAAAGGGGCTATCACTGCCCCTTCTGTTTCCACCAATGGGGAGAAAGAGGACAGCAGAAAACATGCGAAGGTCCTCCTTCTATTGGCTGCGACAGATCACGTGCGGGGGAATAGCGCTCTTTTCCTGCCTCTCTTGGAAGTTGAATCCTCCAATCTTGATATATGGAATCAATACTATATTCTTTATAAAATGTACAGTTGACACCTGGCCCTTAGATACAGTCTCACTTTCACTTGATGAGACAATCACTAAAAGGAAGGTAACATTCAAACACAAACAAACGTTCAGCCCTGATTTTATAGACAGCAGTTGCTGGCTCTCAGCAAATCCCACACAGAGGAATTCATGTCTCTTACTCATCACCCTGTCCCCAAGCACAGGGCACGCGGGGATGGGTCCAGCGATGGCTTTCATGTGCATTTAGTTGTGATTGTGGGTTTCCTGTCAGCGGGTAAGATAAAAGCTTTCCTAAAGTAAGTAGAATAATTTGATAAAAGGCAAATGAAAAAAAACAAAAACAAATGGAGTGGAATCTGCCTCAAATAACTTAAAAAACAAAAATCAAAGCAAAAGAAAACAATAGCTACAACCAAAAAAGACTTATTATTTCCTCCTGAACTGAATTCCCATCTGCTTTTAAATGGCAACATGTTTTTCCATCAACCGGGAGCTACAGCCAAGAAGCCAGAGACAAAGAGGTTCTGGCCACGGGGGAGTGACAGGCGCTGGGACACTGAAAGATGCTGCCTGCCAGCCTCCAAGGGGCCTCCCCAGTGACCGAGTCCCCCCACAGCTGGCAACAAAGTTCCTCGTGGGACTCTCCTGAGGATTACAGAAATGCTTCGAATCTTTGGCCAGCCTCTCCAGGGAGAGACAATGGGGTAACCCAGAAGGTTTAGGGAGTTATTTCAAACACTGGCCTGTGTGACACTTTTATGGAACAAGGTTGATTGACCAAAATAAAGCACCAGGTGGAAAGAAAAAAATTTTTTTAAAAGAAACCTCTATCCCAGTCATTAAAAGTACCACCAGTGTCATCTCCATCCTAATCATCTTCTACAACATTTTAGTTAAAATTAAAAGTGAAAAGCACTCACAATTAAAATAAGCATTTTACATTTGTGAAAAACAGACCGAGCAATTTCCTCCTATCTGGTTCACCTGGCCAAATTCCTGTTCACACAGTTAACAGTGTACAACTGCATAAAATGCCTTTATGTAGCTGTGACTGGACCACTCTCCTACAAAGACAATTAATTGATCTGGGTTTTCATTTTATACCAAAAGTGGCCAACTCTGAGAGAGTGGCTGTGCTTGTGGCAGGGTGCACTCCTACGAAGTTAGGGGCTCCTCTCGATGGTGAGAATGGAAATCTGTTTTTCCTAAGTATAATCTTGAAAATCTTTCTTTTTGCTCCCCCAGCTTATTAAGTGTTTCTTAAATATGTACTATGGAGCAGGTTCATAATTTTGAAAATATTTTTTTTTTCCAGTTTACTAAGTGTCGGTGAAACGTGCAGCAGGCAGCAGGGCCTCTGCTGAAGGGCGCGGCCTTAGTCTGGGGAGGACATGAGCCCGTCACATCAGTGGTACCATGTCGAGTCTGTAGAAGTCAGGAGACCGAGATTCTGGCTTTGAATTTTTTTACTATTCAAAAAAATCAAAATGAATTTTGGCTCTCAATATTGTAGCACCATTTTTACTCTGATGGAGAGTGGGGAAAAAAGATGAGATCTTATATTTTATCTAAAGCTAAATTCTATCTGTCTTACATTTCTTATTTATGAATTTTAAGACTTTTAAAAACAATGATAATAGTTCTCAAACAATTGGGCACTTGTGTGAATTACCTAAATATTCACCCGCCCCCCAAAAAACAAAACACCCAAAAATGTGGTACAAACCTGTGCTGTCTAAACTGTAAATCCCAGAACTACTATGATATAGCTCCGGAACAAAATTTCTATAAAGTTGTAATAATATACTGGGGCCACAGAGGGATACCCTCCCCCATCCAGCATTATGGGACACAGATGTAATTCGAGCAGGAACAGAATTTTTTGCTCCTTTTCCTGTGAGCACTTTCAGAAGATCTGATATAAATGTTAATCAGAAATGAATGTGCTTATATTTTAGACTAAATAAGGCATGTACCACCTAAGAACTAGCAAGCTGGTATGATGACTCCTGGCACCATGTGAGTTTTTTCCTTTCAGCCAGACAGAACCTCACTGCTTTGATTTTTTTTTGCTCTTCATGTTACTACTATAAATTGCTTCCAAGTGAGAAAAGCACATTGATGCCTTCTAACTGCTCTTCCACCTCACTCAGCTCAGGTGAGAGATTTATGGCTTCTTCTCCTTGCTGTTTCCTCTAAGTTGACATAGCATATACATGATGCCAGTGCCTGGTCTCACATCAAAAACGGAACTCGAGAAAAGCTGGAGCAGTCAGTGAACAGTAGCTATATGTTCCTTTTAACTTTGGGATGGTCATGCCCAGAGATGCTCACAGGACTATGGTTTCAGACAGGACTTAAAAGTGAACGCACTCCAACCGCCTCTCCACCTACTTACTACACGGCACTTCCCCCCTACCCCTCCCAAGTGGAACTGAAAAAACTAACGGAGGAAAAGCAAATATACACAGTTCATACTTGAGACAGAACAATGAGATCTGGCATTTATTTTGGTTGTTGTCATTAGTGATGACCTTGTAATACACCAAGTTCAAGTCCACACGTAAACTTACCTACAGGACTCTCTGAGCACCACCACTGATCTATTATGGTTTTTACAGAAGACAGGTAAAAACCAAAAGCAAGCAAAATAGAATATGCAGTCGCTGTCTTCTGGGTAATTCAAAATGAAAAGAATCTATAATTTCTAACTTGAAAAATATTAATTTCCCAGTCAGTACAAATCCCTATCAGTGGTATTCAGGAGATAGTCCTGTGTTGAGGAATATAGTTTGTCCTTTTCTTAAGAAATGCATGTATAGAAAGATGCACAATTATCTTAATGGAATTTTATTTTGTAAATAAAGCAGCCTAAGAGCTGCTACATACAGAAAAAATATTTATCTGCCATACATACAACTTCCATACTTTCACAGAGGTCTGCTAGTCTTACTGAGAGTATGTTTTCAGTTAAGGGCAGACTGTCTGCCCCTTTTATAGTTTTTATGAGAGAATCTTGGTTAATACACAAGCGGACTGAGATAATTTCCCAAAATGACAAAAGGTGACAGTGTTATAATCTTTTGTAGTTCAGAGCGCTCGCATGGTGCCCTAATTTACTTTTATGACCTTGTTGAGACGTCAGGTGGGACAGCTGTACATTATTTCCATTTGATAGGTCAAGAAATCAAAGTTCAGACAGGTGCTTGTGGTTGGAAGCTACTCTGTCAAGAAGCCCCAAAGTCAAGTCCTGCTTCTAGTCCTATGTCCTCTCCACTATGTTATGCTACTTCTCTGAAGACTACATTTTGAGAAATGTAAAATAATTGAGATATAATAGAGGCCAGGTAACATGCAATTTGATTTAGTGATTACCTGTCATGTAGTGCATTTCCTGGTTTAAGATTTCTTAAAACACAGGTACTTAAAACAGTTGGCCTCAAGCAGTCTTTTTGCTAATGCCCCCAAGCAGCCACTTTCCTCCCGCCGAGATGTTCTGAGGACCTTCTTACCTCTGCTCCCGAGTACGTGTCCGTTTGGAGGATGAGCTCATCCACGTCAACGTCCTCGCTGATCGGCATAGAGTGAAACTGCAGGTGGAATACTTCCCTTCTTGTTGCTGCATCTGGTAACGGCACATAGATGATTCTGTCGATTCTCCCAGGCCTCATCAGAGCCTGGAAAGAAGACGAGGCAGCGCGGGTTAGCCAGGCTGGGAACTGACACTGCACGTGAATGGTGCCCAAGGCAAGCGGGCGTCCAGGACCTCTGGTCTCACCCATTGTGAGCCACAGTTAGTAAACACAACACGTACTTGAGACTCTGCAAGCTATTGCAAAGATTCAAACTGATAAATAATGTTCAGAGTACTTCTGAGAGTAGAAAAGTGGTATTTCTGAGAGGCTTTTTGCTCCTCAGCAATGATCAGGTCAGTTAAACATATTCTCTTTCAGGAGAATGCAAATATAACTTCCATTCGTCATATCAAAAGATATTTTTTTTGTAACTTCCTGCAGTAACTCTTAAAATATGGGTTATGCTGTGTTAGAGAGCCCTCAAAATAGCACAGCTCTGATAAAAGAATACTTCTAGCACTGAATGTAGTCAAATCAGCTTTTCTCATATTGCATCGGAGGCTACTGCCTAAATTATCTTAGAGCTAATGAATTCATCTATTTAGAAACATTTTGGGAGCGTTCATTACATAAAACAGGCACTGCTCTTGGAACTAGGAAATAGCATGAATGAGATAGACAAGTGTAAAATTGACTGTGGTGATGGTTACACATGTCCGTGAATATACTAAAAACCAGTGAACTGTATATTTGAAATGAGTAAATTTTATGGTATGTAATAATAGTATCTCAATTAAGCTATTAAAACAGCTACAGGTCTGCAGTGTGTGTGTGTGCGTGTGTGTGTGTGTGTGTGTGTGTGTGTGTGTGTGTGTGTGTGTGTGTGGCTGCTGAGGGGATGGGCAGCTTTTGGTTGGGGTACGAAAGAAAGGTTCTCTAAGGAGGTAACTGATGCAGATTCCCAAAGAAGTCAGCCACAAAGATCTAGGGGAAGAGCATTCAAGGTAAAGGGAACATCAAGTGCAAAGGTAAGAATGACCGGTAGATTCCAGGGAAAGAAAAAAGCCCAATGTGGTAGAAACAGTGAGTAAAGGAAAACAGGCAGGAAATGAGGTCAGAGAGAAAGATCATAAGGCCTTAGAAGATGTGCTAAAGATTCTGGATTGTATCCTACTTGTAATGAGAAGCTATTGGAAGGTTTTAAGTAGGTAAGTGAAATGGAAAGATTTACATTAAAAGGTGACTCTTGTGGGACAAAATCAAAAGGTCTAACATACGTGAAATCAGAGTCCCTGAAGGAGAGAGGACGGGGCAGAAAAAAATATCTTAGGAAAAAGAGTCAAAACTTTCCCTAAATTGGCAAACAAACATAAATTTCCTAATCAAGAAGCTCAGTGAATCTCAAACAAAATAAATAAAAATAAAACCACACCTGGACATTTCATAATCAAACTGCTGAAAACCAAAGAAAATCATAAAAGCTGCCAGGTTGAATACAGGAAACAATGGTTTGAATCAGTAATGATTCTCAATCAAAACAATGGAGGGCAAACACCAGTATGACATCTTCAAAGTGCTGAAAGAATAAAAACGTCATCCTAGAATTTTATTCCCAGTGAAAATATCCTTCAATAATGAAGAAAAAAAATTAAGTCATTTTCAGATGAAAGAAAACCACGAAAATTTGTTTCCAGCAGACCTGCACTACAGAAAATGCTAAAGGAAGTTCTTCAGGTTGAAGGCAAATAACGTACGATGGAAAATGGAATTTTTAGGAACAAATCAAGGGCACTGTAAGTGAGACATCCCCCAAAACGCAGACTACGTCACCTCCAAAAACTTACTCTCATTGCTGGCATAATCACAAATGGCAGTGCTTGAACATTTAAGACACTCACTCATAAGTAGTGAAAAACGGCGCATTTCTATATGTGTACTTTTAAAGTGAAGTGTCCAGAAAGAAGGTGTGAAAGAAGTAAATACAGAAACTAAGGAAGGCAGGAACTCAGGCGTGAACACCTATGAAAAAAACAAAAGCAAAACAACAAACAACAACAACAAAAAAACAGGACCCTAAAAATATAGTTGGGACCATACATAAAACACTACAGAAAAATGCAAACATCAAAACCTCATATGGTGGCTCAGTGAGGACAAGTTCTTAGGGAACCGGCACAAACAAATGAAGATATTCTGTCAGCAATAGATTGTCCTCTGTCTCTGACCCAAGAGTCTCATGTCTGTTGCCAGCCTCCATGAAACTGTGGCAGTCTAGCTGATTAGCTTTCAAATAGGGTAAACTTTTTTAAAAAAAATTTTACCTGATCATGTTCCTATTTAGAATTCCAAACAGATTGTTAGAACTCATGGGGTCAATACCATTATATCTCATACCAGTGCTTCAAAAAATACTCCAGTAAATGTTCACAGATATGAAAAAAGGGTTTTCTTGTTAAATAAGTTTGGGAAATACTGGGTAGAAACGAAATTAAACAGGTTTCCATATGCAGGAATTTTTGGAAACTTTACTAATGGATATTAATAACCTCCAAGAGAGGGCTGCAGTAGTATATAGAAATTCTACCCTAAATTCCCAAATTCTAATCATGGAACATCTCAAAAGTTAATATTCCATTTTCACTTTGGAAAATGCTGTTATATACTTTTTGCACATGTCACAATACTTAGAACATGGTGGGTATCTACCACATATCTATCAATATCTATTAATTCTTAAGTTATGTACAACTTAGCAAACAAAGAGTAATTAACAATTACATAGTAAATATATTTCCTTTGTTCAAAAATAAATGCTTTAATTATTTGCAGGCTATTGCCTACCTAACATTATTCATTAGAAATGATGCATGATTAATTTCCTTAAAATGCACTTTATCATAGAACTCAAAATTGTATTTCAATCATGGGGATCACTTTCTCCCTCACCTAAAACAAATACAGGATTCAGGAAATTAGGACGATTCCAGTAAATATATATTTTCAAATTATTAAAAATATCATCTAAGACAAATAACTAATATTTATATAGCTCTTAAGAATCTATAAAGCACTTCTCACATACTGTATTTCACTTAATATTCCTCCAAATCCCATGAAGTACATATTGTCATACCCTCATTAAGAAAATGAGGCTTAAGATCACGCAATAAATGGCAGAAACTGTGCTGAAATCAGGTCTCTGAATTTTGAATCAGTCCTTTTTTACTTTACTATCCTGTCAGTACAATATGACAGTAGCAATGGACAAATGAAAAAATTCTTGTTCTGAAATATGACACAGGTAACAAAATAAATTTCAATAATTCTTTCATCAAAAAATTATTACACATCTACTATGTGCTAGACCCTGTTTTAGCTGTTGGGGAAATAGCTGTGAATAGCTTGGTTTCATTTTTTTAGTTGGAGTTATCCTTTTCACCCTTCTGGGAAAAGTCCTATTCCCAGCTATTTTAAACTTTCCTTTCTAATAGCAGCAGAGGCCAGATCTAAGTCAGTGGAACGACGCTCGGCGTGTGTCTGTGCTCCCCCCAAGTGCAGCTGTGCCCGGGCAGGGACGACCGAGCACTTGAAGGATGACAGCGTCGTCTGGGCCAACAGCCAGCGAGGCCCTTTTGAGCCTCATCTTGTCAGCGAAACTGAGCTTAAAAACCAGTGGGAAAGAGCTTTCCTTCCTGTAGGATCCTGAATGAGTTAACACCCTTCCTAGAATTTCTTTAAAAATACTGTTGTAAGGTATTAGAGTGGAAGAATATATTCTGAATGGCAGCATGTTCTGTTATTTTAAAATCACCATAAGACACTTCTCAATGAAAACACCAGCCAAGGCTTCCTCGCAATCTGAACCCTCTGTCCTCAAGGTCATAGATATTGTAGCCTCCACATTAAAACTCTATTTTTAAAGAAGCCACAGGGCACACTTCCTTTCCAAGAGAACTTACTGAAAACCTTGACAAGTCTCTACACCTCTACCAGCCTCAGTTTCCTCAGGTGTGGAAATAAAGGTGGTTGTTTAATTGCAAAGGCCTATGAGAATCTGACAAGGATTCTCCTCAAAACACAGATAAGAAAACATCCCCACACAATTTTATAAGGAATTCCATGGAGCTCACCTGACATCTGCTTGTGCACGCCAAACCGGGAATTACGGCATTAGGTGACCTTTCAAACGTGACTTCCAGCCTCAGTTCAGGGGTTCCAATACAGTATCTTACACCTAACGAAAGGCCCCAGCTTCTATGACATGGTCATTACTGAAAATGTGTTATTACTATTGTAGTGCTTACACTAATTAATTAAACTAATACTATTAGCTTTTCTTCTTCTGACCATTACAAAAAGGACTCAAAAGCATTTCTGGTATTTCAAATTAGGGATTCTTACTGATAAACCTTATATTGCAGCTACAGGGCTGCCGTTTCTTGTTTAAAGATTCTGAATTCAATACTTGTAACTTCATATTCTATCAATGTTCAAATCTAATTTAATTAGCATAGAAGTACTTGTTCAGACCAAAGTATTAAAATAGATGCTGAAAAATCAGGTCGCACGGCTGTCATTCATCTAAAATGATCAACAAGGGTGTGTGTGTGTGCTCAGGGAGTGCCTTCCTCTGGAGAGAAAAGCAGCACTGCGCCTTCACGTTTTACTCTAATAAAAACATATCAACAGAACATGATTCACGAAGAAAACAGTTCCAGAAACTGGGGAAGAGAGGTGAATCCTTGGGAATAGCTCTGATTTATTTTAAAGAAACCTTGAACTTATTCTAGGCATCTCTCTCTCCTCAAAATTCAACTGATTAACAGGTGTGGTTAATGGTACCTCTTATATCTCTCTTGACACTTGCATTTCTACTCCATTTTCTTTATTACACATTTGTGTTTCTTTACCGTCTTCCTCAACAGAGTGTAGGTGTATATAACGGCAGGTAGATATTGTTTTACTCAATATGGTAAAGTCAGCAATGGCACAGACAAGGTACTCAATAAATATTTACTCAGTGAAGTCAAGCCAACACAATCTCTTATCTAGAATATCGTATCTGCCGTGCTAGCTGTTTTTCTGCCCGCAGTTTTTACCTCTTCCTTCTTCTCTCTGAATCTATTGAGTTGTCAGAAAAGTCATGACACATTTTTGCAATGAAAAACATAGAAAAAATACATCATGGCTTTTCTGACAACCCAATACATCACTACTAAAGTGATCATTCTAACTATACAGTAACTTCCTACTTTCCAACCACTTAACGGCACCTCGAAGGAAAAAGTCAAACTCAAGCTATCATATTTTGGGCCTCCATGATTTTGGTACAATTCTTCCACCTCCATAATTTGGGTGTAACTTCTGCCTCATCTGCAGCTACTTCCCCTTCTGCATGCTATGCTGCACGTGCACCTAAGCAATCAGTAAGCCAAACTCACCAGGCTGCCTTCTGCCTTCCTGATCCCACACATACGAGGTGTGATCGAACAATTTGGTGAATGTATAAATAAAAAAGACTTATTACAGTAAAAGACACGTTGCCATTTATCCCCCTCAAAGTGCTCCCCCTCGCTTCGAACACACTTATCCTATCGTTCTTGCTACTTTCTGAAGCAGTTCTTTCATGAGTGTCTTTACTTCATCCTCCATCATGACAAGGCTCCATGTCACACATCACTTCTGGTACGGCAATTTCTGTCAAATAAAAACATTACGGAGTGTTCTCATCCATCTTATTCACCGGATCTGGAACCTTGCGATTTCTGGCTCTTCCCTAAAGTCAAAATGATTCAGGACATGGAGGCAGCCATGACAGCAGAACTAAAGACACTCACGAAAGAGGACTTCCAGAACTGCTTCAGAAAGTGTCAAGAATGACAGGGTAAGTGTGTTCAAAACAAGGTGGGGGGGTATTTTGAGGAGGATTAATGGCAATGTGTCTTTTACTGTAATAAATTTTTAAAATTTAAACATTCCCCATATTTTTTGATCATACCTCGTACCTCTTTCTGCTTAGAATGACATTTTATCTCCTTAGCTATAAGGTAAGCTTCAGCTTAAAAGTCTTCTCTCTTATATAACCCTCTATGACTCTTTCAAGTATATAATTTGGAATCCGGCACATAGGTTAAAAATGAGAGAAAAAGAATCAGCCTAATGGGTTACAATTTAACTGGGTTAAAATTCTAGCTCCACCATTTATTAGCTGAGCTTCTGGACAAATCATTTAAACCTCTTGGTACTTTAAAACCCTAACAGTCATAGTATTTACTCAGAGGCTGACTAGGCCTTGAATGCTATTATCTATATAAAGTGCTTAGCACAGTGCTTGGCACCTGGCACGCATGCTTCACTTTAGTTGCTATTATCACTATTACTGTTCCTGTATATGTATCCCCAGAACGTGACTGAGCTCCTTGATTAGAGGAAATGCTAGTTATCTTTGGGTCCTAACACCTGGCTCGTGGTAGACATTAATGTTCCTTGAATGAACGAAAGAATGAATGTTTAAAAACCATGAGGTTAGAATAATGATAGAAAGTCAGGTTAAAATAATGGTAGAAAGTCAGGTTAAACCATGAGGTTGGAATAATGGTAGAAAGTCAGGTTAAACCATGAGGTTGGAATAATGGTAGAAAGTCAGGTTAAAATAACAGATTCTTGATTTGATTTATATTTCTAAATCTCAGTGTTTAAAAAGGATTGCTATTTAACAACTCTCTGCTTGCCTCTTCCTCTCCTTGCTTCTTTTCATAGCCTCTGAAATGCTCAATTCATAGCCCTTTCATAAGAAAAAGGAGAACTTACAGAAACATGCTGCTCTCTTCAACATAAATCTGATAAAGGAATCAGCAAAACAGGCCCTAGAATACATGCCTGTATTTATTAAATCTTTTCATGTTGTTGATCCACATTACTCAGCCTAGAGATGGACATAGCTGACTTCTGGAAATTTTTGTATCTTTAACTTTAGCTGCTATCTTTTAAAATATTTATTTATTTCCAGCTTTATTGAGGAATAATTGACAAATATAATTGTATATAAAGTGTACAACATGATGATTTGATACATATGTACATTGTGAAATGATTATCAAGGTCAATGTAATTAACATGTCTGTGACCTCACATAGTTAAGTCTTTTCTTTCAAATTAAATTTATTGGGGTGACATTGGTTAGTAAAATTATATAGGTTTCAAGTGCACAATTCTATAATACATTGTCTATATTTGGCATTGTGTGTTCAATATCCAGAGTCAATTCTCCTTCCATGAAATAAGTCAGACAAAAAAAGTTGAGAACCATATGATTTCACACATGTGGGATATAAAGCTGAAAGCAACAAATAAACAAGACAAACAAAGAAACCAAAAACTCACGGACACAGTGCCCTTTTTTGTATGTGGTGAGACCACTTGAGAGCTACTCTCAGCAAATTTCAAGTACATAACGCCATATTATTAACTAGACACATTATGTTGAACATTAAATCCTCAAAACTTACTCATCTTATAACTGAAAGTTTTACCCTTTGACCAACATGTCCCCATTTCTCCTTCCCCTGAGCCCCTAGCAACCACCATTTCCTGTTCTGTTTCTATGAAATTGGCCTCCAATTTTATTTATTTTTAAGATTCCAACTGATACCATATAGTATTTGATTTTCTCTGCCTGGTTTATTTCACGTTAGCTGCTATCTTTTAAGGCTTAAAATTCTCAATGTTTCAGAAATACAATTTCATATCTTTTATGCAATTTAGTGGTATCTAAAAGTTTAATTAGACTGAGGAAGAATAGTTTTAGAGACCAATAAAAAAAGCAATATTTAGTAAAAACCACGTAAATCCTTGCAAGGAACACTTCATTATATTACTTGGTCAACTTTTGGGGAAATGAGAAAGAATGTAAACTGTACTTAAGCTGGAGGATTATCTGCTGAACATATCAGGAAACAGATTTTATATAAATTTTAAATAATAAAATCATTTAAAAGTAACTAGAAAACACCAACTGAGCAACTTCTCTTGTGCAAAGCACTGTTAGCAACACAAAGGAGCACGTGGCTTGGTCCTTGTCTTTAAGAATGCAACACATTACAAGTGATAAAAGCCAACATAAAAACAGTTAAAACGCAGCAAGTTTTAATCAACAGGCTAAGACAGTAGTAGAAAAAAATGACAAACATATTATTGCCACATTAAGAATTTAAGGATGAGGCGAGAATCAAACCGCAATTTGGTAGATGCTGTAATGTTAAAAGCCAATCATTTAATGAGATAAAACCAGCGATGTTTACCTAATCATTTCATAAAACATTTTTAGGAAGGCAGAAATAGTTCAGAGAGGAAGGTGTCAGAGATCAAGATAAATCACACGTAAGCAACAGGCTCTGTTAAACCAAGGAAACCACTTGTTATAATTCTTCTCTTATAGCTTTTAGCTTAGTAAACCTTTCATAGGAAATCATTTGAGATCTTTTAATTTTATAGTATAACTGAGTAAGTAGTAATGAGACTACGCACCTCATCCTGTAATAAGTAACCCTTTGGAGATGGGTATATTTGAGGCCATGGAGACTATGGGGAAAAGAAACAGTTTGTAAAATGCCAAGGAAGTGAGAATTTTATTTTACCTGTATTTTTTAAAAGACATAAAATCATTATTGGTGCAGTAGGTAATTGCCTAATCTAAAAATTATGTTATGATTAACTGGTTCAGAAAATGAAAAGAGAATTTCCAAGAGTCAAGATTAACTGATGTAAGGTGAAACTACGGAAATGAGGAATTTCAAATGTCCTTAAATGGCAAGTAGGGGGTTTACCAGGTTGAGAAGATGGGCACAGGCAGAGTGAGCACTGGGGTGACAATGTACCAGCCGTCCCTGGGTGGCAAGGGTTTACGTGGTCACACTGCCAGGCGCCTTCCCCGCGGGGCACGGGGACGGACCACAGCTGTGCTTGGAGCACCACGGGCTCTAGGAGTCCGACAGCAACTTTTTTCTGGTTAGTATCCCATGTGTGACAGGTCATGGAAAAGGTTGGGGAGCACCGGTGGAAGGTTCCTGAAACACGGGGATATGGAGGTAGATGATGTAAACAAACAAACAACCCCACAGGTACAGTTATTTTACACATCGTGGGTACCGCCACGCACTGGGGTCTTTATCTCACAGTCCCTAGGAAATTGTGAAAGGCTGTTAACCAGGCAAAGGTCAGGCCCGGTTTTCTGTTTGAAAGTGAACAATTCTGGCAGCACAGGAATGAAGAGTAACTTCCGGTGAGAAAGTTAAGACAATCTTGAGGTCTTTAATTAGAACACGAATAATAACAGTGGCAGTGAACCTGAAAAGGATGACTGGAGAGAGATCTTTGAAGTAGACCTGCCCAGATTCTCAACTTGTTGGACATTTCCCCTCTTGACAATGCCTCTCCATTGTGCAAAGGAGAATGAAGATAAAGCAGGTTTCCGTCAGACAGATTTGTATTTGGATTCTGCAAAGAGAACAATACTTGCCAAATTAAAATCTAGATCTTATCATATGCCATGACTTCATTTTTCAACTGCTGGAAATGCTTTTTAAACAACATTTCCATTCACATTCCAGCCAATGAAGATACTCAGTTACTCCAAGAGTGGAGGGGTGTTTGGGGCTCCATTTGAGTCACACAGCAGCCCTATTCCGGAAACATCGCCGAGTACCTCCTGTGTGCCAGGCCAGGATTAGGTGCTGGGGTTACCGTGTTCTTGGCCCTTTGAAAAATAATTCTTTTAAAAAGGATTTCTGTATGACAACATCTGAGCATGTGTTTGTATTAAGACAAACCAATCAATCAGTCTGTCGGCTGTCTCCTTGGGGCTGGCTCGGCTCTGTAACAGCCTGGGGCGCTGTGCAAGAGAAGACTTGACACCTTTCACAGCAGGTGCTGCAGGAGGATGCACCACGGTCAATGGCAGCACCTGACGGCGAGCATGTGAGAGTGAGGGAAAATACACACACGCACACACACACACGCCCACGTGTACATGCACGTTTGCACGCATGTATGTTTTTACTAGAATGATATATTCTTTATCCACTTCTATTTAAAGGGCTCTTTTAGGGGGTGGGGCTGGGTTAAAAAAGTGAAGGCAAATATAGTCAACAATGTGGTAAGTTTATATGGTGACAGGTGATTACTAGAATTAGTGGGTGATCACGCTGTGAGGTATAGAAACGTCCAATCACTCACCATATGGTACACCTGAAACAATATCACTGTACTGTATACCAACTACACTTAAATACAAACAAATAAATAAAAAATAAGGGGCCCTTTTCCAAAGCCAAAACAGTATTTATCTACAACTAATTGTAATTCTTCCTCTAGTAAACAGTGAATTTGATACATTACACAGGGAAACTGAAAACACTGCAATTACTTTTTTGAATATCTTGATAAAATTCACTCTTTTAACGGTTCTCTATTAGGTAGCAGGGGGCTTCCCTTCATGTTGATTTTTATGACATTTAAATATAAACAAGCCCATAGGCTCTTAGCAGGGTGAAGGGGGGATGCTGTCTCCTGCTCCTTTCCCCAGCATCCTCTCCGTCTTTGGCCCTTCATTTTTACCAGCACAGAACCCCCCGGAGTCCCTGGATACAGCACGAGCTTCCTCTGCACATGCTCACCTCTGTCTGAACACCTCCACCCACCCCTATGCCACATACTCCAGGCAAGTTCTAGTTCTTCTTCCAATCCCATCTGCATACACAAAGGAGGAGTTCTTTTCTTTTCTATATTACTTCTCAACACGGCTCACATGTCTTCCGCACATATTACAGTACAGTATTTGTACACATGTTTTAATGACTCCATTGGATGTTAATATTCAAGGCACATCCAGTTTTCCAAACTAAAAGAAAAATCAGTTCATAAAAACGTACACTGCTACAGGTAACAAGACTGAGGTAGAGAGAGGTTCAGTAAGTTCCACGAAGTCACACAGTAAGCGGTGGAGCCAGACGGGGACGGTCTCTCGAGCCCACACTCAGCCGCTGCACCCAAATGCACCTTACTGGATCCCACAGCCCAAGGACAGCAAAGATTTCATTGTAAGCAGACGCCAGGTTCCTTGCCTTGTCAGTCATGAGGGCAAGAATCATTTTTATCTGAAGCAAAAATATTTTTTCTTGGTTTGACATGAAGAGAATTGGAGAATCAATCACGGGATAGCAGTATCACAGAGATTTCTTCTATTTTTAAACTCCTGCATTTCCTGAGAAGGCTCAGTTTCAGAGAGCTTAAAGCAATGTCGGCATACATGGTTAAGTGGCAGAGCTCAGAACAAGCAGTCTAAGAATGTTTAAAACGACAACGTACTCAGCTCCTACCAGATCCACAAGTGCTTTACTGTGGTGCCTGTGCGACCCTCACAGTAACACCCAGGAAGGCACGTCCTTCCCCCAGGTTACAGGAGGTTCAGCAGCTGCCTGCGGTCAGAGGGCACCACGTGGAAACACAGGAACGTGAACTAAGGTTTGGCTCCACCCCTCAGATTTCCCCATACTGCTATCCCAAGACACATTTCTAGGCAAATGAAAATATTGTTCAAGTTTTAGTAGAAATTGGGGAAGAAACTGTGAACCAAGACAAATATGCCTTTGTTAGTAGATTAGGTTAGCTTTCCGCTTTGCTTTGTAAGAAGTGCTAAACACCAGAAATGTAAGTTACGTGTGTGTATCTTTCCCTATTTAAGATGGAAACTTAATAAAGGAGCACCTTTAGAGAAGAGAACAATTGTAAGTAATGGAACACAGAACCAGATTCTCCTGGCAATTAATCACCTAGCAAAACCTATAGGCTGTTTCTGACAGTGCCAAGGGTTCTGCCTGAATTGTTGGATAAGATGTGCCTGGGCTGGCTTATGAAATGAGATTCTCTATTTAAAGCCTTTGAAGGTATCCTAACATATATTTACATTTACTGATGTGTGTGTGTGCATTCACACTGCAAACCGGTTTTGCATATGTGCATATATGTGTTTGTGTGTGTGTGTGTGTGTGTGTGTATGTATTTGGCCCTCATGTATGAAACTGCAGAATTCATTTTATTGCTCAGAAATGTAGGAAGACGTAACAGAGACCTTCCTTTCCAGCCACAGGGAGCTATCTACCACTTAACAGACATACTTCCTGTTTTTAAGCAGTTGGGAAGGCACCATTTCCAACCCAAATACTTAGCTTGGCAAGTTAATGCTGCGTTGATTGATGCTTTTATAACCACTTTTATTCCACCTTAAATATCAATATGAAAAGAGATGATTTGTTTTTTCTCTCAATTTTTTTTTTAACCGGTTTGGGAATATAGGAGAGAGAGAAGAGAGAAAACGGAAGGAAAATATTACAACCAGGACAGCTGGATGACAGAGGTTAGCCCAGGTCTGAAACTTACTCTGAGGGTGGGGAAGGGCAGCTATTCCTTGGTACAAAAGAAAAAGAAAAGAAACAGAACTCGAGCTGAATATTACAGATCTTTAAAGAAGAGCCCAGAAGTTGCAACTACAAGTCCACCACATTCTGTAACACGGCAAATCTTTCATGTGGGTCAAGGGATTAATATTGCCTTGGCCATTAATATTCATAGGGCTGTCAATATCAAAGTTCTCCAAAAGGCAATTCTGCTTTAATGATTTTTTTTTTTAAAAAAAGCATGAATTTTGTTTTTCGTTAGTTGATATCGCTCTCCGATCTCAGTCTGTATCTTCATTTGCTGTAAGGAGGGAGATTTCCTTTCGGAACTGCAAAGTGCTGGTCTGCTTTTCATTGTCCAGGGTGACGGTAAGAACTCACATTTAGGCTGTTGGTATGTTTTTCTATATTTGACCTAACTTTATCAGACCAGCTGTTCTCCTCTCGGGGCATGCCCTCCACATCCCACCATCCATCCTGCCATGGTGGGGCACGCTCTCGTTAGCGTGGCTCTGGGCACATGCGCTTGTCGCTGACCTGGGCGCAGGCTCCATACCTCCTGCCTGCCCCGAACCGGGGTTCACACCACACCCTGTCTTAGGCCCGCCCACCTCTTGCACAGCTGAGGAGCTGTTTAAGCTCTGGCAGTCTTTAGTTTCTCACTCGTCACCCATCTGCCCCATCACTCCATCGAAATGACTTGTTAAGATCACCAACGACCTCCAGATTGTTAAATTAACACACGCACACACAAAACTTTTTCTGCTTGTATCTTGCCTAAACTTTCAGCAGGATTTAAAAAGCTGAGCCACTCCTTTGTTCTGAAAACACTTCTTTTCCAGCGGATGACGCCCTACATCCCCCTCTTACGTTTTTGGGTGTTCTTCCTCAGTCACACTTGCTGACTGGCTCCTCTCCCCCCACCCCGACCTACATTTAAAGGCTGAAGTTCTTCACAGCTTACGCTTAACGGTTTTCTCTTCTCTGTCTTCACTTTCCCACTCATGCCTTTTGATTTCAATTACTATCTACAGATAAATGGTTCCCCAAATCTACGTCTCGGAACTCCAGACGCAAGTGTCAAACGTTTTATCTGACGTCTCTACGTGGATATCACACCGTATATCCGAAAAAACATATCCAACATCATTCATAAGTTTCTTCTCCAAACCTGTGATGCGGCCAGGATTCTCCTTCTCAGCGAAGGGCTTTTCCGCCATTCGCCCGGAAACCTCGGAATTGCCCCTCTTTCTCAGGCTCGACTTTCAGAACTGCCAGGTTCCGTGGATCTCAGTAACTGTCCCCACCCGCCGTGCTCCATCCCCGCGGCTTTCTCACAGTTATCTTTGTGTCGCCCCTGTCACACCCTCAAAGGTTCCACAGAATGCGGGGATGGCGAAAGGACTTTTTGATGCAAACGTGGTGCTTGCCAGCCGCTCTCCACCCACATCCTTAATCCCTTTCCTTGCCCTTCGAGTAAAGGACACACTATGCTCTCTCCAATCTCCGTGTCTCCTCACACGCGGAGCCCTCTGAATAGTATGATCTCCTGCACTCGACTCTCTTTTACCTGGCTAACAGCCTATTCATTCTTCAGATTCATCTTAAAGATCAATAATTCAGGGAAAGCCTTCTCTTATCTCCTAGACCAAGTTCGAGTCCCTCCCTACACGCTTCCATCGCATTTGGGATTTATTCACAGCGCTCTGGATACCTATCATTCTTTTCTTATATACTTAAAATTGTTTAATAGAAATGCCATACACCAGAAACTGTGCTGGTTCTGCTAACATACATTATTTTGTTTCATCCTTGAGCAGCCCTGAGAGGTAGCTAGAATTACACATTTCTCTTCTTTGCTAGACTATAAGCTCTGTGAAGATGGGGACCATATCAGCATTGTTTACTCTTCCATTCCAATATCCACCCAAGAACATCTTAAGTGCTCAATAAATACTGTTTGACTGACTGCTAGCAGTTTTCAAACGTACAAACCACATCAAATGGGCTCCAATCAGCTTATCTAGTAAATCAAGGTTATGTAAATGTTCTATTTCATATGGTTTGCAGTGGAAGGAGAAGTGGCTTTATGTCAATCATATCTGGTTTCAAACCCTTAATTTCCCATTTGCTAAGCGTGTAACATTTATTAGCCAAGTCTTTTGGCTTCCCTGAGCCTCATTTTCACTGTTTTAAGATGTGGCAATTCTCCTGCCTCTCAGGGTTATCCTAAGGATTACATGAAATCATGCACAATTTCTGGTACATCATATGTACAGATAAACAGAAGCCATCATTATTCAGAACCACCTGGCTTTGTGCACTCATTTGCTCAGCACTGTGTCCCCCATTGTGCTCTGCACGCTTCCTGCAGGAAATCAGCAGAACTACCATCTTGTCATTTGTATGTAGTATCTCTTTTCTCTCCATCTACGTCTTAGATTTTTCTTTATCATTAGTTTTACACAATTTAATCATATTGTGCCTTGTGTAATTTTCTTAACATACATGTTGCTTTGGATTTATTAAGATACATATTTTTCATCATGTTTGGAGATTTTTGTGACCATTATTATTATTATTATTTTAAAGTTTATTGGGGTGACAATGGTTAGTAAAGTTACAGAGGTTTCAGGTGTACAATTCTGTAAAACATCATCTATATATCACATTGTGTGTTCACCACCCAGAGTCAGTTCTCTTTCCATCACCACATATTTGATCCCTTTTACCCTCTTCTACCACCCCCACCCCCACCCCCTTTACCCTCTGATAACCATTTAACTATTGACTGTGTCCATGAGTTCTGGTTCTTCATTTGTTTGTCTTGTTCTTTTGTTGTTTTCAGTTTTATATACCACATATCAGTGAAATAATATGGTTCTCCACTTTTTTGGTCTGACTTACTTTGTTTAGCATTATAATCTCAAGATCCATTCATGTTGTCGCAAATGGCATTATTTCATCTTTTCTTATGGCAAAATAGTATTCCATTGTGTATATATACCACAACCTCTTTATCTAGTCATCTATTGAAGGACACTTTGGTTGTTTCCATGTCTTGGCCACTGTAAATAAAGCTGCAATGAACATTGGAGCACATATATCTTTAAGGATAAATGTTTTCAGATTTTTTTGGTAGATACCCAAGAGAGGGATTGCTGGGTCATGTGGTAATTCTATTTTTAATTTTTTGAGGAACCTTCACACTGCCTTCCATAGTGGCTGCACCAACAGTGTATGAGGGTTCCTTTTTCTCCACAGCCTCTCCAACACTTGTTATTATTTGTCTTGTTGATGATAGCCATTCTAACCGGTGTGAGGTGATATCTTGTTGTGGTTTTTATTTGCATTTCCCTGGTAATTGGTGATGTTGAGAATCTTTTCATATATTTGTTGGATATACAATATGACCCAGAAATTCCATTTCTAGGTATTTACCCAAAGAAAATGAGAAAACTAAACTGAAAAGATACCTGTACCCCTATGTTCATGGCAGCATTATTTACAGTTGCCAAGATATGGAAGCAACCTAGGTGTCTATTGATAGATGAATGGATAAAAAAGATGTGATGTACACACACACACAAACACACACATACACACAGACAGGAATATTATTCAGCAATAAAAAAGAATGAAATCTTGCCATTTGCGACAACAGAGAATCTAGAGGGTATTATGCTAAATGAAATATGTCAGGCAAAATCAGATACTATATGGTTTGACTTATAAGTGACATCTAAAACCAAACCAAACAAACACAAAAACAGACTCATAGAAACAGAGACCAAAGGGATGGTTACCAGAAGGGAGAGGGTGAGGGGCTGGGTGTACAGGGAAGGAGAATATTGTCAATAATATTGTGGTAAGTTGACACAGTGACAGATGAGTACTACAATTAGTGTGGTGATTACACTGTCAGGTAAGAGAAATGTCGAATCACTATATTGTACACCTAAAACTAATGCAACCAATATAAGATCATATACCAACTATGCCTAAATAAAAAAATAAATTTAAAAAAGGCAAAATTAATTAATTACCAAGTAAATGTTTAGAAGCCTGGCACTGGATTTATCAAAGATAGGCAGCAGCTCCCTGGCCTGCAGGAACGTAGGGAATGAAGATGACGAGTAAAGAATCTGAATTCAAGGTGAGACATCTCAGGTTTGACAATTGTGTTCTTACAGGCAAAATCTGTATAACTAACTTTTCTAAACAGAATATTTATAAGAAACACCTCTCAATACTTCAGACTACGCGAAGAGATGGGATTCAAGTCAGTGCTATAAAGCAGAATTCTCTTTTTTCTAGTATCAGTTGCCTACTTTTATTACACCTGCACACAATCCAGTACAAATAGCAAATGAATTTATTTCTCCAGTTTCACACTTCCTGTAAGATGCACTATTGTACTTGACAACCAGGTCGCTAAATGCAACTAAAATTCCTCAGGGGAGGAAGAAACTGGGAAGGAAATCTCACACTAAATCCCAGGATACCATCTTGGTACTGCACTCCTGCTTCTCTAAATTCCTGCTTTTTGAAAAGGAAATACTTTTAAAAAACTCCCTCAAGTATCTGCACACGTGTCCTCCAGACACACAGGACTTCACATTTTGTTATCTCAGGCAGAGGCAGTCTGGCGATATCAGCTTAGATTTGCTCTTCCGACAGAGGGGCTGCCGACGACCTGTGCAGGGGCAGCTGTGACCAGTCATGCCATTTCCTTCTCAGTGAGTAAGTCTGAACGGTTTACTGCTCAGTTTTAACTAAGTGGGATGTAAAGAGAGAAAAAAACACTACATGCTGAAGAGTAATATGCTGCACTACAGGATAATTTGTCTGACTTATTTTTAAACCCTTCAGAGTTGACCACAGGACTCCTAAAAATGTGATTTTTTTTCTAAAAATAGCCCAAGAAAAGCACTGGTGTGTCCAGGTAAAGGTTGAGATGGGCTGGGAGAGGTATGACATACTGTCACTCGCTACACCCTCCACACACACACTCAGAGGACCTTTTAGTTCAGGTAGCTGTCTAAAGTTCTTCCTTTTTTCATGTTTTTTTTTTTTTAAACCAAGAGAATTCCTGCTCTATATATACCTAAAAATAAATTGCTGAGTCCAAATCAATGGAAACAGATGGTCTCCCTTTTCTGAAGTTCACCAAGAGAATGTTTAAAACATGACTGAGTGCTAAATGATGAGTGAAACTAAAGACAGCCTGAAAAACTGCCACATGATTCTGGAGTTTGCCGATGTTCCTGGCACCATCGCGCCCACTTCTCTCCTGGGCTCTGTCGAGGTCTCGCCCCCCCCCACCCCCTTCTCTGACAGCAGTACTTTTGGAAGGAAGTCGCTGATGAGAAAGAAATCTGACCCCACGCCCCTGAGGAGGCATCCACTTCAGCTATTATGGAGTGAGGGATGGCTCCGGACTCAGGAATGGGCAGGAAGGTGGGATGTGGGATGGAGACTGGAACTGACATTTACGCTGGAAGTTTATCTCTCTCCTTTTATACAAGAGGAAATTTAGAACCAATCAGAAGTCATACTGTTAATAAACAGCAAGGTTACGCACGTTCAGTTTATTTTTAAAATAAAAGTAACTGCACGGCTTCCTTATAACTTCCTTATAAAAGTGATTCATATTATTGTAAACAGTTTTGACACAATACTGACTAGCATTCACTAGAAAGTAAAAATCGCCAAAATGATGGCACTATTAACATTTTGGGGAACAATTTTTCAGACCATTGTAATGTACAATGTTTTACATAAAAATTGTGTTATTTATGCCTGCTTTGTAACCACCATTACTTCCCAGTAAATATAATCCATGGCTTCTTTTAATGTGTGTGTATATATTATACACACACACATATATATATGTATCACCATTTTAATAGGTGCTTATTTTTCTGTTATACATACATAGTACAGATGTAATACTTACTCCTCAAAGCAACCCCCTAAGAAAGGTAGGTTCCATCTGTCTTATTCTTCAGAATCGATCCTGTAACAAATCCTGCAATGAACATTTTAAACTAGCATCTTAGATTGCTTGTATTACATCCTAGGATAAATTCCTAGAAGAACAATTAGTAGGACAAAAGGTGAGTACTTAGTTTTTTGTTATATGTTAACTACCTTCCAGAAAGTGATGCTAATTTATGCCCCACTATCCCTTTTATCTATATATATATTTTAATAAGTATAATATGGTGATGTCTGATATATAAAAAAAAAATGTGGAATGACTTCTAGAAATGTCCAGGAAAAACCGGTCACAGGTCAAACAAATCTCATGACACTGTGTTGCTTGTATTCCTTTTCTATCTTGGAACATGAAATTCAGGGTCCTAAATGTCTGTTATCTACTTAATTACCAACATAAATATCTACTTAATTACCAACATAAAAACTACCATATATATATATATATATATATATATATATATATATATATATATATATATATAAAGCCTTTCCCCTTTGCTTGCACTTACAAGGAGATCTTATAGTAAAAACAAGAGGAAAACACCCAGAGTTCTTCGAGACCCTGTGCAGCTCAGGAGTGAACTGACACGGGGCAGAGTTCCTGACAGAATGGTCACACAGCAGCCGCTGCCCACAGAGGGCTCCTGGCAGCAGATGCCTGGCACATCCTGTGACACTATCTGATCACGCTACTTGGAGATTCACTCAGACAATAGATATCCCTGGAGGCAGAGAGTATAGCGATGAGAAACTTTTCCTTGGTGGGTGTTGAGGGAGGGGAGGGAAAGCAGCGAGTTATCTGGAATGTGGAGGAAACACTTTGGGAAGGAAAAATGGGTGGGAAGCTAAGAGCGAGAGGCACGGTGATGGAGTGGGAAAACATGGGCTTTAGAAAGAGACAGACTGGGCACTCATCTCACAATATACATGCACATATCGAAGCATTATGTCGTACATCGGAAACTAATGCAATGTCATATGTCAATCATATCTCAATAAATAAATAAAGAAGGGCTTAAAAGTGTACTTACACTTGATTAAAACTGCTAGTTGGTTGGATTCTTGCGTATGAGCTCGGAGCTTAGCTTTAGGTTCTTTGCAAGAATCCAGCTGCTTATGGGAAAAGGGACCCACACTCCTGATGTTGGTAACATATGTGATAACACCACTACCACAGCATTTAGCTTTTAAAAAAATTAAACTACTAGTTTTGTAGGTATATGAAGCAAAAAAGACTGATGCAGGTGACATAGCTTCAAATGATGGAACTTTGAGTAGAAACTCTTTTTTGCAGGGGAAAGAACCTCTTGCAATTTTACTAAGTATAACATTATGCCGTTAATGGCTAAAAGTAACCATATAACTGGCAGCAGGCTTAGTATGTCATGTGGATTGTTTCATTTAATCACGTAACAAAGCAGTGAGGCATTTTACATATCCTGATTTCATGCATAAAATAATTAAGGCTTGAAAGGCTAAGTAACTTGGCCGAGGGCAGCACCTTGCAAAGTGGAGTCCAACCCAGGGCCAGCGCCATGCAGCTGGCTTCCCAGGTAAAGGCTGTCGCTGCGGCAATGCAGGTGATTGAACCCTGAAACTAGAGACACCTACACACATCTACCTCGTCAGTTGGGGACTAAAGACACTCTGTGGCTCTGATTCCTTGCTGAAGGGCTCACAATTTATATTACAAAATGTCAACAATATCCAAGTTTGGACACTTCCCATCTAAGGTTGGAAGCCAACCTTCCCCAGTTATGCTAAACTCCTCTCAGTGGAGTTTTTGTATGTTCCTCTGGTGTTTATTTTCCCTACTCTTATCTTCTGAGGATACCTAAAAGCAAAGTAAGGATATTTTAGTTCTTTGTCACAATAAACTCTCAGTGGCACAGTACAAAAATAAGACAAGATGGCACCAGAAGAATTAAGACAAGAAGATGGGTGTGTGTGTGTGAGAGAGAAGCGAACAGGTAGAAGGTTTCATGTATGATCGGAAGATGGGGGTTGGAGGCAGGTGACAAAGTTAAACTGAGAGGCTGGAGATGAGAACAAAGGAGAAGATAACCCACAACCCATTTTTGTTATTTGATTGAGTAGTAAGGCTCATGGTAAAAGAACAGCAACAGCAAACAGTCTAGAAACGTGTAGTGAGTAGAAGCAGCAAAATCCTGTTTCCTCTTCCATCCATTAGTGACCCTTCATAGAAACCATATTCTTCCATTTTCTATTCTTCAATACTTGTACAGCATTCAAAAAGAACTGCAAAATGGGATTTTATTTCTGCTCGTTTTTAATCTGCTGGTCACAAATGTTTAGTATTTGCCCGCAGCATCTTTAAGGGGCCACCTAGCAATCTGAGAACCTGAGGTTTACTCTACTGGGCCCTGGGAGCTGGCAGACAAAGTGCTTTCCGGGGATGTGAGGTAGCAGGATTTTCAAGATTAATCCCCATCCCACGACTCATTTGAACCCAGAAACAAAACTATTAGTCAAGGTGAAAGAAATTATTAAATTACTTAAGATTTCTTAGCATTTACTCTAAATTGTGAGCAGTATAGCTAGAAGTGAAAAAATCTATCCCTATTATTGAATCTTAGCTACAGCCAAACCACATAGAAAAGGGTGCTTTCTAACCTGTTGCTGTGCCAATGTCTACAAAATGGACGTCTTTACGATCCGCTGGACTAAATGGTAGGGGCCCAAAGGACTGAGGACCCCTCCTAATCTCTTCCCACCGTTATTACTTCTGTCTGTCTTACAAGCACTTTCCAAGGCCTTTTCTAGCTTGCCGAAAAACTGGCACTTAGCCACAGAACATTCTTCTCCCTTCACCAAGTATGCCATGGGAAGTTTTAAAAATCATTTAGAAAGTGTTCTTACCCTGGCGCTCTTGGATGGATGTCAGGGGACTGGAGAACAGGTTGAAAACACAAATTCTTATGTTTATATGCATTTTATGGGAAGATGGTCCTTAGCATGAACCAACGGATTTGTCTTATTTATATTTCCTCTGAGGGCTTTTTCCCTCAAGAGAACAGAATAGGTATTCAAAAGCATATAGTAAATAGGGAATGAGTTATATGTATCCTATTCATTTACATATATTTGCATTGTTATATATTTTACGTCCACTGCCATACCTATAAGACTTTTCCCCCCAAGTATTCATTGATACAAAATTCATCTTTTAACTCTACTAACATATGGAGATAGCTATGTTCTTAGTACTGTTATAGACATAACTTACTGAATGCTATGTAGTAAAATTTGTTGTGATATGGAAGGTGTTCCGTTTGCTCAGTAGAGATTACAAAAGTGATGAATATAATGATATAACAGGTAACATTTACTGAGTCACTACCTGTTAGATGCTTTATAAACATCATCTTATACAAGCTTCATAATCTATGAAGTATATGTTATTATCACAATTTTACATATGAGACAGTACTGTCCAGGGTCAGTCAGCTATTAAGTAGAGGTGACATTCGAACCAAGACTATCTGACTCCAAAATTCATATTCTAATGTATACTACTAAACTATATTACTTATTGCTGCCTGATATTCTGGAAAATTATAATCATAAATAAGACAAAATTGGTGAAACAAATAAAAATAAAACAGCAAAAATATCACAAAGCAAATATTATAATCTTGTGAAAAGAATGCCCTGATATATTTATTAATAATACATATCTCAATGGGTATTGATTTACTTTTTCAGAGAAGAAAAAAAAAAAACCCTTCAATTTCCTGGTAATTTTTTTGCCTAGTTCCACCAGTAGTATGGTAATAAATACTTTAAAAAACACAACAAAACACTGATTTGTAGTGATGTCCAATTTCCATGGTCTACATACTCCCATCATAGATACTGACCATATGAAAACAGATTTGCAACATTCCCGAAATTTCAAAAGCTGTTCTTGTGAAGTGCCAAGAGCCACACCACCGGGTCCAAATCTAAATGCATGCAAGTCAATACAAAGTGTTACCTGAAACAGTTTTAAGTAAATGATTATTTTCTAATGTAAATGTTTTCTTTAAAACTCCATGAGATATCCATGACTGCGGCATGTGGCATCACTCACATAAGGTGAGAAATGAGAGTTTATAAACTTTCCCATAAGGAAAAGAACCTGTTGGGAGGATAAAAGACAAGCTACAGTCTGAGAAAAAATATTTGCAAATCACATATCCAACAAAGAAGGATCCCAAAACAACAGTAAAGCAACAAAGAAGCCAATTAAAAACCGGGCAAAGACATGAAGCCACATTTCACCAAAGTGATGTGGGTGGCAAATAAACACATTAAAAAGGTTCATCACCGTCAAAGTCAGGGAAACACAAATTAAAACTGTCAAGAGGTATCACTGCGCACAAACCAGAACACCAGATGGTACCGAGGCTATAGAGACACTGGATTCTTCATACAATCAATACTGATGAGAGTATAAAATAGCACAGCTCCTCTGGAAGATAGTTTGGCAGTTTTTAAAACAGAACTGAACGTGAACATCTCATGTGCAGCAGACAGAATAGTGCTCACCCCACTCTGCAGCTCCCCCCCCCCCAACGTCCTTGTCCTGATCCCTGGAACCTGGGAATATGTTACCTTACTTGGCAAAGGAATTAGATTACAGATGGAATTCAAGTTGCTAGTCAGCTGATCTCAACATAAGGAGATTATTTTGGATTATCCAGGTAGGCCAGCATAATCACAAGATTACATCACCTAAGGATGAAAAGTGGAAGAGGGAGGTAGGAGACAGTTGGAGGAAGATGTGACTATGGAAGAAAGGCAGAGAGAGATGCAACTTTGCTGGCTCTGAGGATGGATAAGGGGCCACGAGCCATGGAATATTAGGAGGAACTGGAAAAGGCGAGGGAGTGGATTCTCCCGTGAGCCCCCAGAAAGGGACCCAGCTCTGGTACCACCTCGATTCGAGCCCAGGGGGAACCATGTTGGAGTTCTAACCTACAGAACTATGAGGTCACATATTTGTGTCGCTCAAGCTTCTAGTCTTGTAGTAATTTGTCCCGGCAGCAACAGGAAACACACGCCATGACTGAGCAATCGCACTTCGGGCATTTACCTCAAGGAAGTGGAAATCTGTACACAATGTTCATAACAGCTTTATTCATAATAGCCCCTAACTGGAAACAACCTAAATGTCCTTAGGCAGATGAATGGCTAAACAAATCCTGATATATCCATACAATGAATACTACTCAGCTATAAAAAAAAGGTACAATTGATGCACACAACTTGGATGATCTCAAGAACACAATGCTTAGTGAAAAAGCCAATCTCAAAAGGTCAGATGCCTGCTATTTGATTGCATTTATATGACATTTTGAAATGACAAACCTGTGGAGATGGACAGAGACTAGTGGTTACCGGGGGACAGAGATGGGGAGGGGGGTTAGTATTAAACTGTAAAGGAGTACACAGGAGAGCTTGTGGGCGGTGACTCAAGATCCAGGATCGTATTTGGATTGTAGTAGTGATTATGTGGATCTATAAATAGGACCAAACGGCACTGAACCACACGCACACATGCGCGCACATACACACACACAAATGAGGGCATGTAAAAACTGGTGAAAACTGAATAAGGTGTCTGTAGTCTAATTAACAGTATATTACCAATGGCCACTTCCTGGTCTTAATATTGTTCTACAGTCATGTAAGACTTCACCAGTGGGGAGAGGTGGGGAAAAGTATCATGAGATTCTACATACTACTTATTGCAATTTTCTGTGAGCCTATCATCATGTCAAAATAGAAAGCAAAAAATAAGAGGAAACAGCACTAGGTATAAAATTAAGTACAGCATAGGGACTGTAGTCAATAATATGGTAATAACTACGTATGGTGTCAAGTGGATAGTGGACTAATTGGGGAGGATCACTTCACAAATTATATAAGTGGCTAACCACTACGCTGTACACCTGAAACCAATATAAAATACTGAATGTCAAAAAAACCCTTTAGTCAATTATTTGATGTAAGAGGGGGAGGATGTTTTTGCGTCGCCTAGAAGATTGCTTGTCTATAACATCAAATTAATCACAGCAGGAAAAATGTATCTCCTTTGCTGAACATCTTAGAAAAGTCAAGATTTGATAGGAGAGGATATAGAATTACAGGAGATTGTGGCTGTGGAAAGGCGGGGAGAGGAGGAAAAGGAAAGAAGGGGGAGGAGATGAGGCGTGGGGGAAGGAAAAGGGAAGCCAGGAGAAGGGGGAGAGGAGAGAAGGGAGAGGAATGCGACAGTGACTAGGGAGGGAGTTCAGTGAGTCCCCGACTTACGAACCAGTTCCGTTCCGGGAGGACGTTCATAAGTCGGATTCGTTTGTAAGTCCGACAAAGTGAGTCTTATACACCTTTGACACAAACATACAACGTAAAGCATAAAAAACTAAACACACACACACACACACAAATACTGTAAATAAACTATTTTTATTTTTACAGTTACCTTAAAATGGTGGTACAGTACAGTACAACTGGCATATAGGAGATTGCATGGCGTGAACTGACAAGAGCAGACGCGTGAGCTACCTCGGCGATTTGTTCGCATCTACGTTTGCAGTGCTAGGTCCGTTCATATCTGTGAAAGTTCGCAACTCGAATGTTCATAACTCAGGGACTTACAGTAAAGGAGAGAGTGGGGATTGGAGGCAGGGGTAGGAGAGAAACTGGAAAGAGATGGGAAGGGTAAGCAGGGGGAGGGCGGGCAAAAGGGAGAGAGGTAAGGGGCCAGGGAGGAGATGGGGGAGTAGGGGGCAGCTGGAGAGAGATGGGGGAGTAACTGTAAACAAATGCACAGTGACGGCCCTAGCATTACCAAGCTCACCTGCTCCAACAAAAGCAAGGAGAGTGTTGGACAAACAGGTCCTCTCCCACACAATAGACAATAAATGTCAAGAGGGAGAGGAGATGAAAACTGTTTTCCTAAACCGCTACTTAATGTCTGAGGCAGCGTAATAAGGTTTAAGTGTCTGGAGTCTGGTTGCCCTCTCTGTAAACTTCCCCAGATAGAGGGTGCTTATCTGGATGTTAACTAATGTTAATAATACCAAAATAAAGTTTCTGTAATGGAGAAAGTAAAAAATAAATAAATTAGAAAGTTACTATGAAACAAAAAGACATTAGAATAGATATTCAATACATAACATCTCATTATTTTAAATTTCTACATTTTATATGTTTTTAATATGTTGTATACTGCATTTATATATAATTTATAAATAATTACACATGCACATGTTGGTGGTTCATGCTAAAAACTCCTCACAGGTATTTGCAATAAAAAAGTTTAGAGACCACTGCTCTGATGTATTATTACCCTATCTTTGTTCAACAGTGAAAAACAAAATGAAATATGGTATTCTGGCATAATATCTTCTCTAGAATATTTACCCAGCATTAAACAATAAAAGCAAGATATACTAAAAATAAATGAAAAAAATGCTAAGTAGAAATGGAATAAAGCACTAGCAATTTTGGCAATTAGTAGCTTATATTGCTTCTTTCTAGAAAAGGCTATAACAACCCTGATATACTTTCCAACCAGCTGTCAGAATCCTTTTTTGTCTGACTTATGCATGTTGTTGTCGTTGTTAATATTTTGTATCTTCTTACTCATTCTGTTTAGATAATCTGTGACGCAGGATTAGCTGTGCCAGCAGTTCTGGAGGCTGCTGAATGCATGAAGCTGAAACACTCACTCCCTTGCTCAGCAAGGTCCGCCTGCTCCATAGCACACACTGGAAGAACGCTGGAAATGACTTGATAAAGATTAGCAAATTCCAGCTCCATAGATTTGCAGACCGCTTTGTGCTCGACCAAACAGTCTCCTTATTCAGCAAACGCCTAGTGTTTTTATTGCCTTTCTGAAAAAGTACAGTTTTATGGTTAAGGTTTTGGAATGGAATATGGGCAACTGTAGACTGTTGTTAGATATTAGTCAGTCAACAGAGTAAAGCCAAAAAGACTTTTATCTCCATATTTATCAACTTTTGAGGCACTCTAAACTACAGAGTAAGTTTAGAATTATTCATGGAAATTGGTAAGTGTTAGGTGAACTTAAGAGTTTAACTGGCTTACAAAATATTTAAAACATTTCAAGTCACTTCCTCAAACACATGATGTTCACACTACAGCTATCCTGGTATTTCCCAATTTGATAAAGAAAACAGGCAACAAAAGATTAAATTTCAAATATACCTTTAGTTTTTGTTCTTTGGTTCATTTTATTAAAGTTAACTCACTGTTCTTTCATTGTGAATTCTTAAAAATCTTCTCTCAGGGTGCTTGGCTCTCTAAACTGTGCTTTTGAAAAGTTTTACTTTGAAGGTAGAGCATTCGCTACAAAAAAATATGCTTTTAAAATCATGGAATGAGAAACTTCTGGGAGGACATTGGCCCCTTATCATTGTATCCAAACTCCAAGCCTGTGATTTATTTACTTTTTGAAAGTAACTGACACCTTGTCACAGCCCCCTCCTTGGAGAGGTTGGAAAGTTGTCCAGGTTCCAGGAGGAAAAGAGCGGCCTCTAAACTGCCAACATGCAGCGTGCTTGGGCAAGCACGCTCTTCCACAGTGAAGTAACAGGCCCGCATCTGCAGCGCAACCAAAGGCAGACAACGAAATGGCTCACTCCACACCATGGGCCGGGGCACGGCCGGGGCCAAGCTTCCGGCAGGACGGCAGTCCCACGGGGCCGCACGGGAACGCACGCTCCCTGCAAGGAGCTATTCTAACACATGTGCACGCCTGCGCCCCTCGGTGCCCACAGCCATGCTAACAGTATGTTTCCAGCGCGCGATTGCTGTTCCGAACACAACATTCCCTTGGGCTTCCCAGGTGATGTAAAGGAAGAGGGAGAAAATATTATACATGGAACGCCTCTCATAATACTGGGTGCCACATGAAGTGGTCATGGCAGGAAAGGCATCGACCCACACAATGCGACTTTCCTTCCGGAACAATCATCCGTTACTAGTGTTTTCATTTATGCACTTTATTCAGAGTCCGTGTGTACTAAAGCCCTGGGAATTTAAGTTTCTCTCTGAAACAATCATAACGTGTAAACTGCTACACGTCTCTTACTTTGAAGTCTGGAAAACAGAAATTAGGGTGTTGCTCCACATTATCGATAAAAGAAGGGAGAGACGGAAGGACACAGAATGAAACAAGCAGCTGTATGGTCTGCAAAGGAATCTAAAGATATTTTGCATTCCTTTAGAAGAATGGTAAATGTATATACTAAAATACCTTCAAAACAAATTTAGTCCAGAAGAAAACCAAAGTCTGTTAGGTAAGTATTCCACACAAAATAAAAACTACATAAAGGTAGACATTTTGCACATACGGAGCCGTAAGGATTAGTGGCTCTACACATAGCTTTGAATTTGTAGGAAAAGACAACAGATGAAATATCAGAAATCTGGGTGTATCACTGAAAAGATTCTATAATTTATCACATCTAGTGCTTACAACATGACAGCATTTTCCTCAAATTTAAAATTTTCCGGTGGAAAATTAATGTGGCATTATCTATTTAGAGCTATATATTAGTCTCATATTACTGCATAAATTCAAAATGGGGATGTTATCAGTGATTTTGAAAATCCCTCCGTCTCTGAGGGTCACCTAAATTCTCCCAGTTCAGTTTTCATAGAAGTCCGTTTGTATAATGTAAACATTAACGTTATTTTATATTTGAAGTCTGGAGAGATCAGGATTTGCATCATATGCCTCACCAGGCTCTGTAGCTGTGTATCTGAATCTGTGCCTGTGTTGATCCCCCCACACCGACCACCTATCTACCGACCCAGAACATCTACAACCCACAGGGGTGAAGGAGCAGCCCTGGCCGGAAGAAGGAGTCTGCCCTCCTTGAGGGAGGTGGAGTGTGCACACCGGGCTCAGAGCCACCCTAGACCAGTGGGCCTTTATAAACGGGTTCAGAGGGAGCCCCGGAGCCCTGGCCTTCTCTTCTCCCCCACTCAGGGTCACCACTACCACCTGGGCCCTGAATCTACCAGTCCGAATTCCACGTTGTCCTTCATCTGTTACATCAGGCAAGAAGCCACACAGCTCCAGCTCACCCCTCAGCTCCTAGATGCAATCCCCACAACTGTCAACACACTGCCTAATTTGTCTCCTCCCACCCCTTTCTTATTTTATAACAAGTAACGCGAAATATATTAAAAAGTGCCAGTCAATTTTACCACATACCAATCTCAGGTGGAAGAAAAGACCCAATCCTAGGGTAGGGACATGTTTGTGCTTTCCATGGTCCTACTCAGTGGTGATTTTTAGTGTAATGTAAAGGCCCAGCTTCAATTGCATATGTCTGTCCGAGAAGAAACAAACTCAGAAGCAGAGACACAATTCTAGGAAGAGGCTGGCAGGGTCCCTTCAAACAGGGCGGTGGACTCAGCAGAGTTCGGCCAGGCAGCCAGCGACCCAGGGGAGACAGGAGCATTCTAGTGAGATGGACATGCACACGCTTGTACGTGTACGTACACACACACACACACACACACACACACACACACACACACTCCCAATACCAAGCAAACTGGGCACATGATGTAGGGAGGAGGCTCTGGGCAGTTGTAGGCTGGATACCTTCAACTTGGTTTCTATTATCTTCATGATGCATTGTTATGTTGAAGGCTTCAAAATCCCAGCACTCCTACTGTTAATGCTATTTAAATAGAATTTGTATTCAGCAATCAAAAACTTGACTTATAGAGTTAATTTTACATAAGTTAACACCTGACACCCCGTGAACATATCCATAAAAGTAAAAAATATGCTTATGAAAAAGAAACTAGAGTAAAACTAGTAAGCATGGTGAGTGAGGCTAGTAGGGAATTTAATAATGTTTTTGCCATTTTAATCTTATTTGTCTTTACAAAATCTGCTACATGCAAATGTCTATATTCTCTTAACCTAGGGATGGATTTAAGAAGTAAAAGAAATGAACATTAGGGATAAGTAGGGAAAAATATACAATTATAATAATCACTAAAAGTTATTCATATTATTTCAGCTAACATGGTCTAAAATAAGAGAACCGAAACTACATGAAGTTTCTGTACTGACAGGATTGGTGGATTGTAATATGTATTTTAAATGTGTTTAATTACTTATAATAAACCTAGCCATGCCCATATAAAGTGTGTAAATCCAATAGTTTTAGACAACTATTTCTAATGACTGATGATTGCAATAAAGACTTGGTTAATATTCTTGCTTCTAGTTCTAATGAAAACCAGGAGTAAGATACTTACTGTTTTAAAGCAAGTGCTACTGCTCACACTGGTCACATCATCTTCACTGAAACCAAAGGACAGCATTGTTGCCTAATATTGATAATCTTTTCAATTCATTTCATTTAGTGTTTTATGTTTCAGAGAGAGCTATGGATTGCCAGAAAAATCACTCCCACAAATCTAGAAATAAGAAAGATACTCATGGCACGAATCTCACTGACACTACACGTTAGTGCTGAAAACGGAAAATTACAGTGACATTGTCTCTAATACTATTAACTGGTCATGAACTCGGGCTGTCTCAGAAACATGCTGTAATTTCACTTTGCTCTCCCTCCTCCCATCTCCACACCTGGTTATACCTGACCAACAAACAGCAAATAACCAAGGTCCTTTTACGCATGCACCGTAGGACATTCTCTGAAGCTTCTAAGCAATGCTCTCATGTGGGAAAAAATTACATGCTGCTTCTTTTTGTGCGAAATGCTCAGGAAAACTAAGTTAGCCCCCGTGTGAAAGGAGGTATTCTGCCTTCTCAACAAACAAAGCCTGCTGCCAGTGGCTCTGGGAGGCACTGGCAAACAAATGGCCAGCATCTCCAGGTGGGAAGGACTGTTGGTTTCTTTTCAGGTCAGACTGGCTGTCGCCGCCACTCCTGACAGGAAGAGTTACTGGAGTGATGCTCTCCCTGCAATGATGGCGGGCCACGGAGACAGCAGAACAAGGGGGAATCATAGCCCTGATACTCTGCAGGTCACCACCAAATGAAACCTGTTATCTGGGCTTTGTTTGTTTGATTTTTCTTTTCATAGAGGATTAAGATTCTTATCTTCATCAGATATGTTGTTAAACTTGAATTCTGTATGTTCTGTAATCTGGATTCTAAAGCCAGCACTGTGTATGCGCACACACGTAAACTCTTAAGCCCTCTCTCGACGTGCACCATATTTGGAAACGGCTGCTACTGAGATCCTTCTACCCATTACTTCCATCCCAAAGTACTAACTGTTCATTGAATCTGACATGTCTTAATGGAAGTTTTAAACAATTTATTTTAGTATGAGAAGAAAACCAAAATTTGCAATCCCTAACACTGACCTCATGGAGCTTTGTATCTGCGATGAATTTTGGTGTGTATCTTATAAATTAGCTTTGACAAGGTTCCGACTAGATTCTCAGGACAGCAAATAACTGCGAGAAAAGGGAATGTTTTGGATCACGTCTTCTCTACGTAAAACAAATTGGGTTTATTTGTTTATTTTTTAGTTGACTAACTGGCATGACATGTTAGTGATGACAGAAGTGTGTAAAGTAGCCATGCTTTTGTTTTACTTTGCCCATTGGTTTAACTCTCAAGTCACCATGTGATGTGTATCATTGAGCTGTTATTGGCTTAATATCCTTTTAGAAACTAGGAGGGAAATGAATGAATGGAAGTGATGATGATCTGCAGTTACTCGATAAAGTCTTTGCCTCATTTCCTGCATTTTCTACTTAGAAATAATATTATGGGGGTATCCTAAAAGAAACTCGGCAAATAGATGGTAATTAAGAAAGGAGCATTATCCTAATTATGAGAGATCACTATTTTTATTACTATATCTACTAGTGTTAACAAGTACCAATCTTGCCCAAGAGCCTAGGAACTGTTTGGTTTTGTCATCAGCATAAAATTAGAAAATCTCATGTTTAAGGTCATGCACTGATCAATTTTGAATTAACAATTCAAAACTGAAACCATTCAAAAAGCCAAATAAATAAACTTGTTAATTGAAATGCAACCAAAATACTGATACATGTCCTTTACATCATTTTATATAACTCATTAAACAGATCTGCTTTTCCTTATAGAGAAAAAATATTTTTTAAAAAAGTTCAGTCTTGGGCCGGCCGAGTGGCGCGTTGGTTAAGAGCTGGCTTGGGACGCCAGAGGGCCCCGGTTCGGATCCCACATGAGGGCCAGTGACACTGCCCTCCACAGCTAAGATGCTGAACAACAGCTCAACCTGGAGCTGGGCTGCCGTAAGTTGCCGGCGACAGTGTAGGCTGCAGCCCCTGTGCCAGTGGGTTGCCATGTGCTACCGTGTGTAGCCAGCAGCCAGCATGAGCGGCCAGCAGCCGCCATGAGTGGCTGTCCAGAAGCTGGCGACTGATCTGCCTCACCCAGGAAGAACGCAATGATGGTGCCAACTTGGGCCAGTGGAGCGACGTCCTCCACAACTAGACTGAAGAACATAAGGACAGAAGCTTGTCTGTTCCCCTCCCCCAATCCCCCCAATAAAATCTTTAAAAAAAAAGTTCAGTCTTAATGTGCTGCTAAGTATCCCTAAGAAAAGCTACTATAAAAAGTACCGCTGAGGTTTCAACAGTTTTTCTCTAGCCCTCAACATTGAGACTTGCTCGCTCCCTGCTAATCCTACTGTTTCTTGTGGCAGGAAAGCAGATGCCTTCCTCTGGCATTCTCCCGCCCTCAAATTTCCAAAGCCACCCGAGAACCAAGACTGAATTGCATAAATTCTTTAAAATTTCCAAGAACCCCTTATAAAACATGGTGAAACATAAAATAAAGCAGCTTATGAGTTATGTATTAACATGGAAACTGTACAACCCTGTATGTTACCTTATAAAAAGAAATGTGATGATTAGTTTGTCCCTATAAGACTAAAGTCCACATAACAAGTCATTTTATAAATGTCATTTCAAGTCGCTGCTTAATAGAGCCTATGATTCAATAAAGTGCAGAGAATTAATTACTTTCTCACCCTAGGAAGCAGTGGAAAGTAAACTGAGAGGCTGATGGAAGAACATTTGCCTCTTACACGACACCTTTCCTTTCAATCCACAGGGGACACTAATTCTGATGCCATTAAGTCTCTTTTTCACCCCCTTCACATTTTAAAGCCCTCTTGGCCTAAAAATGTAAGTTTGTGTGTGGTCTGTTCTCAGGAATGACTGAGACAGACTATACATGTGTTATTTTTTTTTTCTTATTTGGGTAAGTGATGACATTTCTATACTTCTACTTTTTGAGGCGTATTTTAAAGATGTCAACTGTGGTTTAAGTTTTGATGAAAATACAACTCTATTTTAATGTCCCTTTTCACATTTTGATTAAGAAACAAAGGTGCACTGCATAGTAGAAGTACAGATCAATCTTCTGCTTTGAGTCTGGCCTAGTGAACTTCTCTGGTAATCGTACACCAGAGAACAGCTTTGCTGTGGGGGTCAAGTCTTATTAAAAGCTTTAACATGTTAAATCACTTATTCAATGGCTGGTAACAAATATTATACTTTTATCTGTGGCACTTCAAAGTGAAGCTTGTTATTTATTATTACAACACTCAGCAACTAAAAGTTTATTAGAAATAATCAGTAATAGTTATCTTCGATCTCATATTCTCTGCATATTGCACTGTAGGTAGGTGTTCCATATGGGTAAATATATGAAACTCTTGTAACGTCAGAGAGGGTTTAGAAAACACGGCAACTTTCGGAACACTGTTCTGAACCTCCTGGATGTTTTCTGAGTACCCTGAAGCCTGGGGTCTTTATTTAAGGTTGATTGTCCTGCATTAATGTCATGAAGGATGTAACTGTGCACTGCCATTAACAGCAGCCTTACTGGAATCGGTATCAGGCACTTCCGTTTTCATGCTTCAAATGGGGCTGCTGTCACTGTGGTAATCTGCAAAGTCTATGATTCTCCCCACAAAGTCATGTTTCGGCAAAGTTTTACCAGAAGCTTCAGGTTTCCAAGACCATTTGTATTCACATGGAGTTTACTGGTATCCTCAGGAGAATTAAAGCTACTCAGCGATCGAGCAAGCAAGACATATAAAAACAAATGAACAATGTACTTTTTCAGATAAAGCTTAGACTTCTTTTTTATTTACTCACATGAGTACCTTAGAAATAGTAACTAGTCTATTAAAATCTGCGTTTATGTTTAAATTTAATGCTGGATTGGCATATTTTTTAATGGACTGGTTTATGTACTTGACAGACAGGGCTAATCAAAGATAGAATAAAAAACCAGATCTGGATTTAGGAAGAAAAAGAAAACTATATTGATTTAAAAATAACATATATTGAATCCAAATAGAGCTAGTTCAAAATTAAGGGTAAAAGAATTGAACTTTTATGTAAGTGAACGATATTTTAGTTAAGGAATGCTAGCTCGAATGCTGGTAATTATATTTTTTATAATGGAAGTCTGGGTAATTTGAAAAACCCTCCTGCTCGGAACAACCAGAAACACATCTAATTGAAGGAATCAGAGAACAAGTAATAATGCGGCCAGGATCTGGGAGGAGGAAGGTGACGGAGATGAGTCCTGTATTTGGGGCAGCGTCGCACTTGGGAGCAGCTCTCATTCCTGGAAAAAGCGATGGAGAGATAAGAACCTAGCTGCCCTTTCAACACACTACGGATCCAGGAGGAGAGAAACTGGAGTCGGAGGTCACCAAGATGCGAGTCCTGATGGGACCGCAGGCAGCGCGGTGACCCCACCCTGCGGAGGTGGGGTCTTCCCTATCCGCGTGCTGTCCAACAAATGCGCATCAAACGCGTGTGGCTCCTGGGCCAGCATGAGGCAGATGAACTGAATTTTAAATCGTCTTTAATTTTAGTCAGTTTAAACAGCTGCATGTGGCTAGTGGCCTCTGCATTGGACGGGGCATGTCTGTACAAGGAGATGCATGAGTGTGTTCACTGCAGCACTAAATATTACGTCGAAGACTCCGAATTAATTAGGACCTAGATATAAAAGGTAAAACTTTAAAGCATTTAATTGCAAAGATGATTTCTTTTCTTAAAGAAGGATTTCTTTAAGACATAGACACACACACACACACACACACACACACACAAACACAAAAAAGGAAAAGATTGATACACTGGATTGCTTTTAAAGTGAAGAACTCCCCCCATAAAATCATATAAATGAAGCGTGAACAGAGCAACAGGACTGGGAAAGGGCATGTGAGTTACGTACAACTGACGCAGGATCTGTGATAAGAATCTGGGGAGACCACAGTGTAATAGGAGAAAGACAGAAACTCAGAGAAAACACCAAAACCATGGCAAAATATGTCACTAAAGATTTTTGGGGAGTAGGAGGTCACAGAATCATGTCTTGTCTATCTGAACACAGCAGGGCGCGGGAAGGCAGTGAAGGCAAGACGGCAGGGGAGGCAGAGCGAGCGCGCTCTGAAAGAACGAGAGCACAGAGGAGTCCGCAATACGGAGGTTAACACACGAGAATCCCGATTTTCTCACTGAGGATGCAGCTTACATGTACAGACACATGGGCTTCCTAACATCTCACCTCTGGATGAGACGCACTTACCCGCTAAGCCTTCCTGTAAGCTTACAGCCCGGCAGAGGAGGCACCAGGAAGCTGCCTCCAGACTCCCGAAGAGGAGGAAGGCGCCCGGGACGGGTTGGGGCGGGCACGCTCGGCTCCTTTACCCAAACCAAGCAATCAGGTCGGAGCTCCTCACAGAACGAGGCCGGCATCATGAAGATGGTGATCCTTGACAGAAACATCTAAAGACAGGGTTTCATTCCTTCTGTGGATGGCCTCGCTTGTATGAATCAAATAGTAACTTCACTTTTAACATGATTAAAGGATAACAACCAACAAATCATGCTCCTCCTCGTTTACTTTTCTCAGCCATTCTGTCAAAGTGCCTATAACTGACACATGCCTACCAGGAGTTAGCAGCCCACGGAAAGTCTGCCCAGCCGGCAAGCTGAGGGCATGTACCAGAGCAATGAGTAAAAAGGGCCATCGCTACAAAATTTCACACGGAAGCAAGTTTTAAGATCTCTATACTCTCTCAAGACGATTTTCAGGTAACAACAGATGGAAGCCCCGTAGCATCGCGCATCACGGGGAGAGGGCTGAACCCTAACTGTAAGCACAGCTCCTAATGAAATCTGAGGCAGTGTCACCTACACACCAGCTTATTAACATGCTTCACAATGCCCGCACAACCAAAAAGCGTATTTTGTAAAAAATCTGAACAACAAAATGCCCCCAATACTACGAGACAGCACAGAAGTCAGGCTTCCATCTGATAACGCCACCCATGGCAGCACCTGATTTCCTGCACGCATACTCAATCCTCCTTTTATTCCCGTGAATACCTGCATTATTAACCCCGTCCACTAATCTTTGAGAGGAAGTCCTTTCAGTGGAGGAGGAAGAGAAGAAGATAGAGGTACCCTTCAGGCCCTTTCTCATTCTGCTGGCTCTATTAAACATACACAGGAAAGATGGAAATCTAACTCGAAAAGTGATACTTCAAAGTCCTCCATTCATCTCTGTGAAATCTGGCCATGACTACGAAATCAGATGAGGTTAGATACAGAGAGCACACTGCTTTATTTTTTTGCCTCGATCATTAGTGCCGAGATGGAAAACCGATGAAACAAAATGTGACACATATTTTTTCAGAATTAATTTGGATGCTGGTATGACGCCAAAAGTGCTATTACTAGAGCAGAGCTGCACGTATGTCCACTTCATCCCTACGCTGGTGCTCACAGCACCCTCTGGAACTTCTCTTCCCCATTTCCTAATGTCGAAACCAATGTGCATTTCTGAAAGGAGAGGACAAGCACAGGATTGTTATTACATCCTGGGACGATTGTCTAGGAAGAGTGTATTTCCAGTGTTCACGTGACCTAGCCAATGGGTCAGGTTAACAGTAACGCGAATCAAACTGGTAGAAGCAATCTAGGCAGTAAGTCAGTGGCGGCGAGGGGAGGGCAGGGCAGGGATCAGAACGCAGGCCGAAGCAGCCCGGTCAGGGGCTGGGAGACGGCGCGGCAGGACGCCTGTTCTGGCGACAGCCTCCCGGCACAGTCCATCTTAATACTCGGGTGCCAAGAGAAAGCCTCCATCTGTGGGTAACTGATGTGAACATGACCAGTGTAAGCTGGGGGTGAATGGAGATTTCTGGGGTTAGCAGCACGGAAAGCCAAGTTGAAGAAAGCGCATCGGGAGGTTTCAGCAGGAACAACGTGAGGGGCTGAGTGGCGGCGCGGCTCCCCGCTCACGGGTGGGAACTAACAGCTCCGAGCGGATGAGAGAGGATGAACAAAACAGAAACAGAACATCACGGGGGAAGGCAGGACGGGGGTCATAGAGAAGACTGGGCGCAGCACAGCGCAGGGCTTCTCAACCCAGCAGCTAACACGTGGGGCCCGGTCATTCTTTGTTGGGGTGCTGTCGTGTGCACTGTGGGAATCTCAGCAGCATCCCTGGCCTCCGCCCAGGAGAAGGCAGTCATCTCTCTTTCCAGCTGTCACAACTGAAACGTCTCTAGATACTGTCAAATGTCCCCTGGGAGGCAAATCACCGTGCTTCACACGAAAAAGCAGTCATTTAGATGCCATTTTGCCTCACAAGTGCTTCCCAATTAAATTTTATGTATTTATAGTACTTTTGTTGCATACAGTGGAGAATGGTGATTTGTTAGTAGTCATACCACTAGACCACCAGGAGTCAAAACAGCAGTTGTGCTTTTGATGTTAAATTGATCTGTAAAATCATTTGGTACCTCTTATGACATCTCTTTTTGTATTTTTTGAACTAATGTTAAAAACTGCAGAGACATTTAACCATTTTTCATATGCTTATGTTTTGCTACTCAAACCAGACTACAGACATACCTCGGAGATAACGTGGGTTTGGTCCCAGACCACCGCAATAAAGTGAGGGTTGCAATAAAGCAAGTCACACAAATTTTTTGGTTTCCCAGTGCATATGAAAGTTCTGTTTACAGTATATTGTAGTTTGTTCAGTGTGCAATAGCATTATGTCTAAAAAGCGTACATAACTTTAAAAAAATACTATATTGCTAAAAAATACTAACCATCATATAAGCCTGTTGTGGCGCCAATGAATTTGCTTGATGCAGGGCTGTCACAAACCTTCAATCTGTAAAAAGCACATGTCTGCAAAGTGCAATAAAATGAGGCATGCCTGCTGAGTTCCTTCATAACAGGGAACCCACTGCTACGCTTGGCATATTGCCTCGCTCGCAGCACAAATAGTTGTCTTTACTGACATGATTTAATATCCAGTCAAAATAGTTGAATTTGTTCATGTGATTTAATACTCTAAAATCCAATCTCAGTCTAGCCGCTATCGGGGCCACCTTTGTGCTTCATCTTAACTTTGCTCCCTGATTCTCCGCAACGTTTTTTTTCAATAACTCTACTAGCCTGTGGGGAGATGCTATGCTCAATATGCTTGCTGACTGATCACCACCTGAAACACACATGTGCAGATGGGACATGTGTTTCTAGACCTGGGGTGCGGCTGGGGTCACTGAATCACTGGTTCCTAACATGGTCATTTGTCTCTGTATTCAGCAATCACATACTGAGCACGTGCCATGTACAAACAACTGTACTCGGGTCAGACAGGTACAAAGATAAACAGACGTGCCCCCTGCCCTAAAGGAGCTAATATCCTAGTGAGTGGCACAGAATGCTACAAGAGAGATATGACAAAGGGACTCGGGAGTGCAAAGGAGACAACCACCAAATCGACCCAAGGACCCAAGGTGTGGAAAGGTAAGGAACCTGCCTTAGGGGATTCGACACCTGCATTGTGCTTTACAGAAGGAGCCAGAGCTCCTCAGGCTGAGGGCGCAGGGCATTCTGGAAAGGGGAATACAACAAACAAAGCCATGGAAATCTGTATGCACTTAGTTTTCTGAACCAAAGAATTGGGAGCCTTAGGTTTAACTCCTCTGGAGTATCTCTGGAAGTCTTAAGACCCCTCCTGACATTAGTAAAATAGAAGGGGATTGATGCGTCAAGATGTACCCGAGGGCTTAGAATTTTAATATCTATTAATAGTAACCAAGTATGAAATGCTGCTCTCTGGATCTCAAATTTTAAAAAAATATTTAATTAAAGTACATGCTGACACCTGGATCCTGAAATTCAGGAATTATAACAAGAAGCTAAATAAACAAGCCCGGCCAGGAAAATCAGAGTGTATTCCTACTTAATATCATTTTCCTGCTACATCACATTAATATGATTTTACCCGGGCTGGTGTGCAGAGAAAAGTTGGGGAGTGACAAGCAGTTTCCACTATTTGCCTCTGCCTGTTTTATTTCTTCCATCTAAATGATCCTTCTTTCTCAGATAGTACTGAGTGGGTCACAATGAGACTGCCAGAAAGAGAAATACAAGATAGTGTTTTCATATAAGGAAGGGACTGAAGAAGGATTTTATGCAATAGTCTCATCATTTCTTAACCTTTCTCCAGCCATTCATCATCTACCTCTGCTCAGCTGCTGAGTTAACCTGAGTCAACTCAAAACAATGTTTTCTAGCTGCAGATAAAAGCCCCCAAAAACGTCCTTGGAGGCAAGGGAAAGTGTGACCCCGTGAAGAAGGATGACGCAGAGTACTGAGAGTCACGGGCACCAAATGTCTGGTTCTTCAGTGTTTCTCAGGTGTTATCTCCTATACTTAAAAGCAACTTGGAAGCAGGATGTGCATTTAGAAAGAATCAATAGAAATTCACTTGCTAAACCTGCAAACTTAAGGAATTTGTCAACTGCCTCGTCATTATAGAACATGACTAGCTGGTTTACAGAACTGGGGGCCCAAAACAACAGCTACTAGTCTACGGTCATTCAGGTGCCTACCTATAAACTGGAGCTTTTATGATTAGAATCAACTGTCAAAACAGAATTGTCTTTTTTTTTTTTTTTAAGCTGAGCCATACTGCTACCTTTTGGCAGCTCAGCGGCTGCTCAGCTCCGGCCAGGACTCGAACTGCTGTTGCTCAGAGCTCACACTCTTGAGCGAGCTCTTAACCAACTGAGCCACTCGGCTGGCCCAGAATTGTCTTTTATGGTCAGCATTTTAAGAAAGAAGTGATCCATGTCAAGACTTTTGGAAAAGATCAGTAAGTTTCCAGAAGGAAAAAGGCTAAGGGGGAAAATCCTGTTCATGTGGAAATAACCACTGAAGTGACAATACTACCCCAGCAGACACGTGTTGCCCACGCACCAGGGGCCCACGCTGGGGAAGAGCTTGTGAAGAAAAATGAGAACGATAATCTTTTGGCCACAGATTGTGGTTCTTATGGCGAGTGTACTGAAGAAATGGTATTAGTATTTCACGATTGTTAATATTTTATGGAAGTTACTGCTTTTCTTTTAAGGACATAGATGTTTAAAAACAAATATAATTTTATGAAAGATGTCAATTAGAAAAACGGTTTATAGTTTTAATGTTATAATGGAAATCATTGGGGGAAAAAATCACCTCAATAAACAGAAAATTGTTGTAGAGTGAACTTTGTAGGAGTGTATCTATTTTATTAAGGAACAGATAATACTGGAATATACAGATCCTCAAAATATCTAGATTATTAAAGTTACATGGACTATATAATGTTGTGTTCTATTTATTTAATAATAGGGGATAAAAGTGAAGATTAAAAATAAAAGAGTAGGGCTGGCCGAGTGGCACGTTGGTTAACAGTTGGCTTGGATGCCAGCTCTGAGCAGCAGGGCCCCGGTTTGAATCCCACATTAGGGCCAGTGACGCTGCACCCTCTACAGCTAAGATGGTGAACAACAGCTCGACCTGGAGCTGGGAAGCTGTGAATCGCCGGCGTCAGCGTAGGCTGCAGTGGAGCGGCAGTGGGCTGCCATAAGCTACCATGAGCGGCTGGCAGCTGGCATGAGCTGCCAAGAGCTGCCGTGAGCGGCCGTCCAGTGACCGGCGACTGATCTGCCTTGCTCGGGAAGAGCACAATGATAATACCAACATGGGCCGGTGAAGCGATGTCCTCCACAACTAGACTGAAGAACAAAAGGACAGCAACTTGTCTGTTCCCCTTCCCTGATTCCCCAACGCTGTCCCCTCCCCCAATTCCCCAATAAAATTAAAGGAAAAAAAAAAAAAAA
>NW_017731351.1:5986247-5992997 GCF_001890085.2 Hipposideros armiger
ATATGAGGGCCAGTGACACTGCCCTCCACAGCTAAGATGCTGAACAACAGCTCAACCTGGAGCTGGGCTGCCGTTAGTCACCAGCATCAGCGTAGGCTGCAGCCCTGGCTGTGGTGGGCTGCCATGGGCTACTGTGTGTAGCCAGCAGCCAGCGTGAGCAGCCAGCAGCCGCAGTGAGCGGCCGTCCAGAATCCGGCGACCCATCTGCCTCACCTGGGAAGAGCGCAATGACGGTGCCAACTTCGGCCAGTGAAGCAACGTCCTCCACACTAGACTGAAGAACAAAAGGACAGCAACTTGTCTGTTCCCCTTCCCCCAATTTCCCAGCGCTGTTCCCATCCTCCGATTCCCCAATTAAAACAAAACAAAACAAAACAAAAACTTAAAAAAAAAACATAAGAACCAGAATGGAGAATTCCAGCATGAATGTTCAACAAGGCTCTAACTTGCCTAGGTAGATATACAGGGTAGCAAATAAGTCACTTCCCCATTTAAAAGTTTAATAATTGTGCTTGTCATTAATTAAAAAAAAATTTGTTTCAGATTTTTAAAGTTTGTTCCTTGGAAATTTATTATGGAAAAATACACGATGGAGCAACATGTAAAAATTGTCGAATTTTATTTTGAAAATCAGCCTTCCATTGTTTCAACTCAGAGAGCATATATGTGTTATTTCCAATGGGGGTTATTTACGTGACGTCATTTGTCATAAATAGCTAAAATAAATCCCATTTTTGTGCTTAACATTATTAAAAACAATAAATTAATTAACAAACAAAAGTTTTATTCACTTTTTAAAGGAGAAAGTGACTTATGGGCCACCCTGTATAATCACTTCCTCAAAAACCAAATCGGGTCTTAGACGTCAGCAGTGACCTACCTAGTGGCTTCCTTCTGCAGTGCCAACCACAATTACTGTTACAGCCAAATGCACTGCATATGAGCCTCTGTGAATATGAAATCTGCCCCCTACCACCACAGTGGTAAAAGACCTTTAAAAAGGTCTTTTAAAAAATCACTTTTGTTCCAAATGTACCTGTAAAATAACTAAATCAATGGTTATACTCCTAAATTCTTTATTAGCTTTCCCTTTTCTTTGGTATCACAGGCTCAAAACACCTATCATCCTTTCTGATAAAATTCCCCTGGAAAGAACATTATTTCAGGCTGATGATTTCAACAAAATGTCTAATGCTGCCCAAGGTCCTTGTCCGGTCAGGGACACAAACTGGAAAAAGGTTCCTCGAAAGGCAGTCACTGTGCTTCCTAATCCTGGGCCCAGGGATGGGGGGAATACAGAAAACATAAATCTGTCCAGGATGGAAAACTGGATGGGGACAGGAGCGGATAAAATTTAACACTGTCCATTAGCTCCTTCTATTTCATAAGCTCGAAGGCGGATCAGGCGTTTTCCCCTTATGTTAGTATAAGCTGAGTTTCAGAATTTGGAATGGACCATACTGCAGCTGTGACAAGCCCATCTGCAGGTGTTACTGGAAGAAGAATGTGGAATTACAGACCATTCTGTACGCTTGCAGCACTCTTATTTTTCTAGTATTCTTCACTGTAACAACGTCAGCCATATCAGGGGTTTAAAAGAGGTTGAGAGCTATTGTTTTTAACACTCTTATAGGAAAATGTGACTTTGGACAATTTATATACAGCCAATTTTGAGAACACAGTTCCTGCTTCACCCCATCTACATAAAACACGTGTGGAATTTGCTAAATATTTTTAGAGACAAAACACAGAAATTTCAAGAGATCAAAAACCCAGAAGTCTGCATGCATGAGTGCTACAGGCAACAACATGGCTTCTCTCAAGAAAACAGAGGATTTACACAAGGTAATACAGAGACTTCATACCTTATGAGTAATAAGCAAAATTCCAGAGTAGTTCACAAACTGGGGTATTGTTTAAGAATGTGACTGGAGGTATGTTTGTTTCTTAAGTCAAAATTCATTATATTTACTAGTAGATATGGAAGAAACCTGGGGATCTTGCCATGGATTTATTGAGGTAGTATAATAAAGAGTAAGTATCCTTAAAACTCATGTCAGGGTTTTGAATGCTTATACAAAAGCTTCTATAGTTGCTCCTATCATGTTAATGAAGGTTCAATTAATTAGAGAGATGGTTAAACAGGATTTGATGACGTAAGACCTATCATAATATACTCCCCCCACCACACACACACACACACTTGACAATTAAATGACATAAATTAAGAGAAAGGATGTTTCAAAAACACCACCAGAACACAGCCAATGAAGAACAAGGACTCACAGTAAGACAGGAGGACAGGGCGGCGTGCTCTTCACAGGTGCCCTGGCTGACCTTGACAGCACCTTGACAGGTGACCTTGACAGCACGCCTAGGAAGCCACGGGCCTCATGTGCTGAGAACATGGAAAGGGCAGGTCAAGCCTGAGGACACCAAGAGGCAGAGACCTGCATGTCTGCTTCAGGTGTGCAGGAAAGCGTCAACCAAAAGTAAGCTGTGTTCCTTACTAAATTAAAGACTTTATGCTTTTAATGTTACCTCTAAATATTTATTATGGAAGTTGAAATGAATTCACTTGAGACACTAGGACATTTGCTTTTAAAGAATCATCGACAGGAGACCAGGGGTGAGGACAGGGTCTTTTGGCTCCTTAAAAACAAGCTCTTTTCTATAGTTAAAAAGTAAATGATGACATTTAATGATGAAATGTAATAGCATGATTACAGACACTAATTTTAAGATTTATATGTGGATCTAAAAAACTGAATGAATGAGCAAAGTAAACAGAAATAGTCTCAGGGATATAGAGGAAAAACTGATGGTTGCTAGTTGGGAGGCAGGTGGTGATGAGGGAGAAGGGGAAGGGATTAGAAAACATAAATAGGTAACTACAATATAGCCACAGGGATATAAAAGACATTTGGGGAATATAATCAATAATGTAAATATTTTGTAGGGTGTCAGGTGGTCACATGTCTTGCTAGGGAGACCGCATCATGGATGGGGTAGAGGCTTAATCACTGCACTGTACACCTGAAGCTGATGTTGAATAATATTGTATGTCTGGTATAATTGAATATATATATATATANCTGAAGAACAAAAGGACAGCAACTTGTCTGTTCCCCTTCCCTGATTCCCCAACGCTGTTCCCCTCCCCCAATTCCCCAATAAAATCTTTAAAAAAATAAATAAGTAAAAATGAAAGAGTAATTTCATTTTCTTTTTTTCTTAAAATCCAGAAGTATAATATTGAAAGGCTAGATAGAGTTCAGCCTTTTTTTCCTTTGGGCCTAAAGAGTTGTGGAGGGACACTTTAACTTAGATACAATTATTATGCATTGTCAGTAATAAATATAATTTTGATGCCAGAATTTCCTAAACTTCAAACAGAAATATTAAAAATGTACCAATATTTTTAATAAATAAGTTAAAGACTATACTGTCTCCATACATATTCTACTTACAAAGAGAAAATGTTGTATCCTTGAATGCAAACCTCAGTATATTCCTGGTCAGAAGCAGAATTCAGCGATCATTAGTAATACTGGTCACTTAATGCCCTAGTATTTTCTTCTTTATAAATGGTTTCAGTTATTCTAAAATGAACTCAGGGAATGACTATGGATGCAAGTTAATGCAAACAACTTCATAAAGATGAGCTGACAAGTGGTAAAGGACTCACAGGAAAGGTGACTATGGGAGCTTTGCCCCACCGAGCAGTGAACACAAATGCCTCCATAACAACAGCAGTAAAACCCAAAGGAGGTGAGCCCCGACTTCTCCCCTTTGCAGTCATGTCCATTTTTGAATGCCTGGGTTTGCTGTCTCCCTTACTTACAAAGCAGCGATAACAAAAAAAGCATTTAGAAAATAATAGCTGTGGCTTCTTCGTCCCAGTCTTTCCTTTTGTATCTAGGCATTTCCCCTTTTCGCTTTTCTTTCCTCAAGATACAGTGGCTAGGAGCCAGTGCAATGGCAATCTTTTATGTAACTGGGTCTGCCCCAAGCTCCTTTCCCAGGCAAGGAAGTCACATTCATCAGCGCTCTGCAGGCATCTGTCCCCTTCCCCACCGCCCATGCCTGAACCTCACTGGCTGGATGGCCGAGGAGCAGTTCCTGGTGTTCTCCTTACAACAAGGTAACTTCTCAGGATCAGGTGTTCCACCCCACACCCCCAACAACATATATGCTCAGTGCTTTTATCACGCTGTACATAAATATGGTTTTCCTTCTTTTCCTCTTATGATCCTAAAGGTCAGTACTGAGCCATGACTGAATTCATTCAGTTAGACACTCCAACTAGAGTTAGAATTACAAATGGTGTCTCTTTTACAAGGCTATTAGTGGTAGAAAACTAAAGCTTACAACTCAGGGGAGCACATTCCCTTTGAAGGAAAGAGGGCATCGGCTTTGCCACGCCCACCAGCTTCTACTGGGCGCTATTTGCTAAACTCTGAAAGCTGGCTTGGGCAGGACAGGGTAATGTCAACCTGCCTCAGATTCTGAAAAGCCACCATCCTGCAGAAGTAAAATTCCCATCCTTAATTTCTTTAACTTTGCCATTGCTTGTATTAAATTCATCCTTTATGTTAATTATTCTGTAGTCACAATATTCATCTAAGATGAATCAAGGTATTATCAAGGTCAATAATACCATTATCAGCTATAAACAAAAATAGAAATGCATGAATGAACTGTCTCCAAAATATTCTGTCAGCAGAACTCCCAGCCGACGTTATTATGAAAGTCTATGGAAGCTTTGGTATTACACTCTTATCATGAATTTGTGACTTTGAATGTTTAATCACATTAGCTACAGAAGATCCAAAGCTTAGCATTTTGAATGATATACTCTTGTAATTTTGTATAGCTTCCAAAATAAAACAATAACCGGTGTGACACTCTGATAAATTCCATAAATCCTGAAGTCCTGACTTCACCTAACAAAAGTCCCCTTGAAACATAACTGGAGAAAAGTTCTGATAATTCGTAGAAAAGCCAACACAACATTTCTAAGTCACTGTTGAAAGTCCTTGTATATTGTGGCACGAAACTGACTTGCTACAATTTGATAACAAGGACGCAGGAACATGTTTTGACCTTAGAACATTAAAGCAGCACACTGTGAGAATGCCTACATGTTCGAGGCATCTTGTTTTGGACGTCCTGAGGGGTAAACAGGAGCACCTGGTGCTTAGGCAAACTGAGGTCCTAGAGAAGTTAGTGAATATTTGATGACCACTAGGTGCAAGATGCTGTGTTCAGAACCAGGCTGTCCATACTCTAGGGAGCAGCCGAAGCCAATGGAAAAGGAGCAGTGTAACCAAAATTGAGGTCTCAGCTCTGGCTGGAAAAAGCTACCACTGCCTTAATTAACTAGCAGTTAATTGAGTGTCTTCTATTCTCCAGATGCTACAGTAAGAATTATTGGGTTGTAGGAAAAGTCATGACATTTTTCTGTTCTTTGTTGCAAAAATGCGTCATGTCTTTTCCAACAACCCAATATTATTGGCCTTGGTGGCTAATGTCGTTTAAGCTAGCGGTTTTCAATAAAAAATATATTATCCTATAATAAAATTTATAAAGGGAAATCTACAGTTATAAAAGCATGTAGCTTAAAAGAATGATTCATAATGGTGATTTTATGTTTTGTAGTTTACACAGCATTTTCAGTATCTACATTTCAATTAGAAAATAATTAAGCAATTTTAAGAGGCAGGTAGAGTTGCTGTCATTTCCTCAATTGGATGAAGAAGAAATTGAAATGAGAGTGGTTTGGTGGCTTGTTTGAGATGACAGAGTCTAGTAAGTGGCCTTTCAGCCTTTCTGACACTGAGATCACATGACAGGTGGCTTAGCCCCAGTAATACCCATGTAGGCATTAGTGAAATTTAGTTGAAGCACAACACAATTATATTCTTTAACAACTAAACTTTATATCTAAAATGACAAAACAAATCTATTGGTACTTCACAGAGTCTCACGCTGTAAGAGACTAGTAGGTTACCTTTGTAAAAGGGCCAGTGAAGCCAAGGCCAAGCGCACCCACGGCCCCAAATCACAAGTTCGGGGCAGAGCTGGGTCTAGAGCTAAGGGCTGGAGCTTAGAACCGTCGCGGGCCAAGTCTGTGTCGCAGGCAGCTCAGGTTCGGCTTCCACGTTTCAGGAAGGTTGTAAACAACAGAGGGAGCAGAGGGAGCAGAGGGAGCAGAGTGAGGCGGTCAGCAGAGGCTGTGCCTGCCTGCAGAGCCTCAAATGGTGCCTCTCTGGGCCTTTACAGAAAAAGTGGCTGGGCCCTCCTGAGACACTGAGACCTAACAACAACAACAACAACAAAACCCCACCACCCCGGTAGCACTGGTACATCAGAGAACAGTACCGTCTTAAAATGCATTGGGTTGCCGGAAAAGTCATCACGCATTTTTGCAACGAAAAACACAGAAAAAAATACGTCATGACTTTTCCGACAACCCAATAGTTAACACTTCTTTATAAAGGAGGAATTAGAGACAATAACCTTTTCTCCTTAAAAACACCGAAATATTGTAAGGTACACTAATTTCAGGTTTTAAACACCTGTATTCTCTGTAATTTCTCTGACTGAAGAATCATGGAATTGACTACTTGTCTATAATGTGCAAAAACATAAGAACCAGGGCCGGCCGAGTGGCGCGATGGTTAAGAGCTGGCTTGGGACGCCAGAGGGCCCCGGTTCAGATCCCACATATGAGGGCCAGTGACACTG
>NW_017731351.1:5996002-6062024 GCF_001890085.2 Hipposideros armiger
ATGTCTGGTATAATTGAATATATATATATATAATCACGGGATGTGGAGTATAGTGTGGGAGTGGAGTCAAGGGAATTGTAATAGATATGTATGATATGGGGGGAGTGGGGCAGCAGATTGGGGGAAGGGGGTTGTTACTTTGAGGGGTAAAAAGTATAACTAGTGCACTGTGTTGTACAGCTGAAACTAATTTTAAAAAATGTTTATTTCACAATAAAAAAAATTTATGAAGAAATCTTTTACCTAAGATGTAAAAACTAGCTTTCTCTGAAGCTAATATGAGGTGCGTTTTTTTTTTTAATTTCCAAAGCTTTTGGGTATGTTTAACGTTAAATCAAGTTCCCACACGAAATATTAATGATCTCACTTTACACTGGTGGGCATGTTTTATTTCAACAAGCATCAACATGCTGTCGTTACAGTAGCTCATTCCTGCTGGGGGAAATGAAAGGTTCAGGGAAAGCTTCGAGAAGGCGCTCCTCCACCCCCACGGGCCACTCGGCGGGGGCAGCGATGCAACCAGAGGCTGCGCCCGGCACCCTTCTCCCCCATTGCGCTTCTGCTCCTGTGCACGCTGGCAGCTGGATCTCCGCTGCTAGAACAGGACTATCGTGCTCTCCAGTCTAGCCCACGGCCACAGCAGCCCGCATGAGCCTCCTCGCTAACCTGGCATTTCCTTGCAGCCCCAGCATGGGCCCCGGGCCCCTGGTCCCCTCCCCCCACCCTCACTGAAGATGAAAACCCGTGCATTCGCTCCAGGGCCTCGGACATATAGTCATCCTTGAATACTACGCACCGCTATTTATTTATGTGTTAAATTTACACAAATAACATGAGGCTATAGATCTTTCCAGTGATCTGTGCGTATCACGTTAACTTCTCGTGTGGCTGCAGTGCTGGGAGAGAGAAAAGCGCATGGGGGAGGTGGCTGGGAATTTCCAGCACAGCCTGTGTGCTGTTCGGAGCTGCCTGACACTCACTGGGTGTCCTGTTGAACATAAACAATTTCGCAGAACACCAACATCAGACGAGGCCACTCTGTGACCATAACGGATCAAGACAAACACGGGACCACTTAGTGATCATGTCTGAACACCGACAAAACATGAACACTGTCCAAGCCACAGAAAGCCAAACATTCCCGATGCTAGTGGGTGAGTGACTGCTGCTTCTTGCCAATTAAGGCGCCGCCTCATGCTACTCTGCCCTCCTTACAGACAGCCAGTCATAAGCTACCTGAGCTTCCTGACCGCACCTGCAACGGAGCGAAGCCTCACCTTACCCACCTAACACAAGCCTAGAGGAGGCATCCGTCACATTTTACATAACCGCTCCCCAAGCGATACACTTAAGTGGTCCCTAACTCGACGCTACCGGAAACAGCTCTGCAGAAAATACTCTGGGATATACCCCCATTAAAGACCTGAGCGGTGTTTCGCGGGAATGTGTACACAGAAATGGGACTCCTGGGTGACAAGTCACACACACACTTTTACTAAGGACTGTGACATTGCTTTTCTGACTGGCTACATCAGGCTGGAGTCCCACCGGCAGTGCATAAGTATCACCCTAATCTTCACTACATTTTGACTCACCAAATTGTTTTTCGGAAATTTCTTCCTAAATAGAGGGATGTGAAGTGGTGTGTTACTGTTATTTTAATTAGCATTTCTCTAATTACTTAGAAGATGGCACGTCTCTTCACACACCTGGCCATTCAGGAGTGTCCATTCCTGAAGCGTCCAGTAATAATCTTCGCTTTTACATATGCTGTTTTTGTTTTTCTTCTTGAATTTGCAAGCATTTCTCAAATAGTCCACAGATTTCTCTCTTTGCAGGTTTTCATGGTGCAGATATCTTTTTCCAATCTGTTACTGTTATGGTAATTTTGTTTATCCTATAATTCATTGAACAGAAATCCTTAGTTCTGACATTGCAAATCTACCAATTTATCCCTAATAGCTTGTGCTTTTAGGGTAGGGTTTAAAAAGTTCTTCCACATACCAAGGTCACAAAGATATTCTCTGACATTTTCGTCTATTACCTCCATCGTTTTACCTGTCATTTTAGGTCTTTGTTCTCTCTGGTGTTCATATAGTACATAATGTGAGCCAAACTGTACTTTTTCATCTAGTAAACCTGTCTTTCTAAGAGCTTACTAAGCAACACACTTCTTCCCACTTTGCGTGCCTTTGAACACTCACTTCTGTTTCATTAGTCTGATTCTGTTTCTGTGCCAGTTCCATTCTGCTTTTATTAATATGGATGAAAATCTGGTAAAAAACCCAAAAACATTCCTCTTCTGAGTTTATTTCAAAATAGAATTCGCTATTGGTAGATCTTTGTTCTTCATTATAGCCAGTTTATTGAGCTCCTCAAAAAACTTCTATTATCATTTAGCTGGATTTAGATGTGGTGAAAATTAACCTTTTTATGTTGTTGTGTACCCCACCAATGAGCTCTTAGAGCTCTTCGGTTATGCAATTCTTCATTTATGTCCTTTCAAAAAGTTTTACAATTTGTTCTTCTACAAAGTTATGCAATTTTTAGGTTAATATCTAAATGCATTATAGTTTTGTAATATGTGAATTAGTAGTTACTGCTAATGTAGAAAAACAAAACCATTGATTTTTGAAAGTATGTATCTTGCTTTTGCTAGTTCAAAAAGTTTGCCCATGTGGACATATAATCTCCAAATTAGAACTATGTTGTCTGTTATATTTTTCTCCCCCCTCCCCTGCCCATCTTTATTTCACTTTTATTTTTTTTCTTATTGGATTAGCCATATCTGTATCAATACTATCAGTAATGACAGGTTGTTTGTCTTGCTTTGTCTAAAGCTTATTTAAAGTTTTAGTTTTGATGCTTGCTATAGGTTTTGGCAAAAAATGTTTATAAAGTTTGTAGTTTCCTTCTATTCCTAGCTTACTCTAGACTTTTAGTCATAAATTGGAGTTAAATTTTATCAAATACTTTGTAAGTATTCTTTTAGATAATTATGTATTGTATGTCTATTATGTGTTTTCACCATTACCATAGTGGATTTCATTGATTTTTCTGATGTCAAACCATCCTTGCCTTTCATAGACAAATACAGTATTTTTTTAAAAAAATCTGCTGGATTTAGTTAGCTAATACTTTATTTAGAATTCCCACACTTGTCATTGTAAGTGAGCTGTACCTATAATTTTCTTTTCTTGTACTAATCTTTTGGAATTAAAGTTGTACAAATCTTGTAAAATTAGCCAGGCAATACTGCCTCCCCCAACCTTTTTTATTTTTATTTTTTGCCAGGAAGTGGGGGTGGGATCTGCATGACAGGAGCTATATCTCTTGGAAATCTGGTAGAAGTATCTTGTAAAACCTATTCAGTTTGGGAAGGTGTGCCTGTTTATTCAGATGTTTGTGTGTCGAATTTAGGGAGAGATCTGATCATCACTTTCATTTCTTTGACAAATATTCGTCTATTAAGTTTTCTACTTTTTTATATATTTACTTTCTATTTTTAACCCAGTGATTTCATTTAAGGTAATCAGTCACAAATAGGTTTTTGTCAACAAACATTCTCAATTCAAATGCAATTCATAAGAACTGGTACCTGGACCTCATACCCAGACCCCAGTTTTCGGCACAGAGTTATCTATAAAAAACGAGCTGTCTAGCATAAAGTTCTGTTCTTGGTGTCTAGAAAAAAAATGGTCTGTCCCTACGTGGACAGCAGCTTGTATAATGTATACTTGATCGGGCCATATTATGTTAATGGGAAAAATTTTTTTGAGCATTTATATTTCAAAAATAGGAAGTAGTGCTTTTCAGGAGTAAGGGATTTAAGAAACTGTGAACGGAACCAAAGAAAATTTGCTGAAGGCCCCATAAAGTGGGTGGAAGGGTCTGCCTCTGAACTTGGTTTTCAAATCTATTTTATTTTGATGGTTTAAAGCAATGCTCTTCTTTTGCTAGTAGATTATAGGAATATAGAGAAATTGGTTTAGGTATAGATCAAAGAGCCAATGTCCCACTAAAGATGTGGATAGTTATTAGGGATATACTTTGATGGCTAAGTTTAGGATTTCTGAATAATTAAGGCTAATGAAAGCCTTCAATGTTAGGCAGCTAATTTATTATGTGGAGACTATTCTCCTGGTTTCAACTACTACATTATTTAATATATCTTGTATATGCTATCCCATAGGCCACAACAGGATTTTTATAAACTGTGAGGACAACTGCTGACGTGCATCTTACTTTGTTTATCACTGAACCCAGGCCAAAAGGCACTAATTAGAGTGGCTCTGCTACACAATGTTTATATACTAATTACCCCACTTCCTAAACCAAATGTTCCAAGAAATACTAAGAATGCATGGCAGAAAGCCACTGGTTGCAGCATCAAGTATGAAGCTTTACAAACAAAAAGAACAATAGACTCTGAAAGAAATGAATAATAGAAAAAGTTAACACATGATATAAAGTGTGCTGAACACGACAGCTGTCTTTTCCTAAAGATGTGGTGAGCATTATTATGTTAAATAGCATAGATATTTAATTTTAATGAGTATTGAGACTTCCAAATTAAAAAGAAAATAAAAATTTAGAAACAAAAATGGTATACACAGTAAAGGCAAGTATGTTACATACAGTCAAAGCAGTATGTATATACCTATGTATTTCATATTCAAGGGATATTTATGAAAAATGCTAGGGAAAAAAGTTCATGGGAAAATACAAGTGAGTATTGCAAAGCCCTGTTTTTGAAATTTAAATGTTTATTGAGTGCTTTCTATGATTCCAAAGATGAACAAGACATACATGTTTCTTGCTTAAGTCTGAAGGGGAAGTGGACAATTAATAAAGCAAATAGAATCTAGTGTAATAAATGCTATGAAGTGGTGGGAGATAAAGCACGTAACAGACTAGGATTTCATTTCATGTGTGTGTAAACAAAGAAATGATTTTAGAAGAAGGAAGAACTTTCTGGAGCTGCCCTGTCTCTGGGTGCACAATGTGTCAGTGTCTGCTTCTGTGGTGTCTTCTGTCCCACTCTCTTGCCTTCTTTCTCTGCCCGTATGTCTTGTTATTTTACCTCATCTATCATCTATTTTTATTCCCCTACTTGGCCAATGATGTAGAACAATGTACATTTATAGTACTTTTTGGCACTGTTAAACATTTTGTCCTGAGAAAAACAGTGATAATGTTGCAAATAACTATAATAATAGGCTTACTATGTGCCAGGTTCCTCTAAGTACTTTAGCACACATTAACTCATTTAATTTTCACAAAAATCTTTAAGATAGGCATAATGTTATAATAGTTCCATGTTACAGACGTGGAGACTGAGGCACAAAGCGGTTAAGTAGCTCTCCTAAGGTCACAGAGCTGGTAAAGGGCTGATCTGGAATGTCACCCCTGCCAGTGAGGGTGAAGCCATGCTGGATTAACTGAAGACCATAGCTAATACCCACTGAATAGTTATCAGGCACTGTTCTAATCGTTCTAATCATTCCACAGATCTGATCTCATTTATCTTCATAATGATCCTGCTAAATAGGTAGACTAATAACCCCATTTTAAGGATAAGAAAATTGAAGCAGAGAGAGTTGCCTGAGTCACATAACTAATAACAAAAAAAAGGAGAAAAAAGTTTAAGAAAAATAAACTTTGGAAAAAAGAGAAAAGTCATAAATTAAATTGTCTTTATTAGACCATATTCTCTTGGTCGAGACTTTGGAGAAAAATAATATTTCTGTGCTTCAAGCTAGTAAATCTGATAATGCAATAGCATCAGTCAAAAGTGTTTCCTGGTTATTTAACCAAAAATAAATAAACAGATTCTGCCTTGTCATTTTTCAAATGTGCTCAGTAAGGAAGAGAATTACCTTCCTTTCCGCTAACCTAAACCCAAAGTTAATTTTTATTCTTTCTTGTGGTAATACTTCTTTAGTATTACCACAAGAAATTCAGGTAATAGTACATCAAAGAGATAAGATCACATTATTAATTAGTTACAGATGGAATCTGACAATCAGTAGACAAAATGAAGCTTTTACGTCTCCATGTTTTCCACCCCAAAGCAGACACATCTCCTGAGTATCTTAGAGTAACCTTTATAATTATCTCCTTATATGCAGACAATGCTGGTTTGGATATACAAAAACAAATAAATAAAGGCACATTGATTTGTTTGTGCAGCTCGAAAATCGCTAGCATCAAAATCTCCTCCAAAACATTTTAATTCACAATCTAGCTCCCTGAATTCAGGGAAGGATCTGTCTCTCTGAGGTCGGGGGAAGCCGTTTGAGAATGCTGGAGGACTTGCTAGTTCAAAAGCACATCAAAATTCAGATTAGGAAGAGGAGGTAATTAGAGCCTGCAGCTTTGTTTAGGGTTACGCGTGCCAAGGACTGCAGTCAAAGAGCACATGCAACATCATAATTAGATGATGGGAAGGACCCAGCGCGACATCACGGCTACTCAAAGTACTGTGATCATCAGAAGCGCGAAAAAGAACGCAGCGGCTTTCCCCACCACGTCAGGTTTCCAGCTCTGCGACCTGAGCTGTGTGATCTGAAGCTGTGCTAAGCCTCCTTGGAATTGTTTAGGGTGCATATGTAAATTTGTGCCTACACACTGTTCCAACCCTGCACAAAGGCCTCGCAACATCTGCAGCCAGGTCCCGTGACCTGAAGAAAGTAAGGAACCTAACATGGTGGCAAATGTTAGATTTGGGGTGATAAATATGAAGGCAGAACTATTTGTTCTGCACTGCACCTCGGATTTCTGAGAAGGAAATAGAAAAACAAAAACAAAAAAGCAGTGTAGCATAAACATAATCCAAACTTAGTTCTCAAGCTTCAGTCTTGGCCCCTGCTGCTCACTATTTGGCTCTTCTCTCATGAACCCACCCTGCCCCTGCCTCACTGGTTAAAGCCAATCCCTTCTGCTCCCCTCAGAGACTCACGGGAGTCTCCTATCTTTCACAGGTGGCCAAGGGCATCAGGTGTGAACGCCGTCATCAACATTGCTCACGACCTCAAAATTCTTCCTTTTTCAGGCCTATTTGATTTTAGGTCGGAGGAAAAGCTGAGTTGTGCCCCCCCTCTTTCTTCTTCACCATCCCCCCTACCCCTAACGCCCACAGCAGGCTAAGAACTGGTGAGAAAGTGCTCTTATTCTGCTATGTCCAACAATGCAAGACTTACCACTCAACATGTTTCTCTTATCTCCCAGAATGTTTTGATTCAGCCAACACTTTAAGAACCATTTAAACATTGTTAGGCACCTACCTAGGTGCTAGGCACAGACAATAACTGAGGCGTGCCCTTAAGTCACCCAGAGAACATCTTCCCTTTAGTCTTCCAACACATACTATTATTTATCTTTCCCGAATCCCTTTGTCTTCATTCTATTTGGGGCCAACATCTCCATCTAGTGAAAACCCACCCATAGTCATAGTCCAGTTCATGTTGTCGCCACAGAGAGCATTTCCTGATCATTCCAGTCTGGAGTCATCTCTCCTTTCTCTTTTCCAGTCATCTGGCACCAACCAGAAACTACACTGTATCGGCAGTTACCTTTTCTATATTGACTTTACAGTATGCTTCATGCATCATGCAAATCTGCTTGTTTAACAGGAAAGTGTTAGGTTTTCCAATCAGACATGGCTCAAGGCCAGGCTCTACCTGTTTGGGATTATAAGACCTTGGACAAGTCACTAGTCCTTCTTCCTGGGTTTAGGGAGTTAATAATTTAAAATGTAGGTACACAGGTTGGTATTAACTATAAAGTATCTTCCCCATTTAACACTCATTGATTGAAATCTTATAGCATGTGAATATAAAAGTGAGAATTTACGAAGCCCTTATTGCTAGGTTCCTCACTTTATTTTCATATGTAAGTAAGGATTTAAACCAAGGATGAAAAAATGTCACCTTTTAAGGGGTCTTCCAAGGAATGTAAGACCTATTCATCTAAGACTTCACTTACTGTACTTCTAGCAAGAAGCAGCCATTGCTTTGCCCTCCCCCACCCCTCTGATAATGTTATAAGCTGACAAGACAGTTTCTGTGTCATCACGGCAGACTGAACACTGCAGCTGCTGGACCCGTCAGATGGTTGCTGCAATCCCATCCGCCAAGCAGGCGTTTACCAGCTGAGGACAGGCAGCTTAACCAGGCCCATAGCTAATGGATGTACTTAACCGTAAGCAGGCATTACTCTCAAACAAATCATGTCATACGATGAGATTCTAAATGTGATAAGCAGAGACAAGATGAAATCCCAATCACCTACAATCAGCTTCAACTACTCATACGAAAAACAGAGCTGGTTTACGGTCTTTTCCATAGGGAGCTATTTTATCAGACAAATTAATAATATTTATATATTTTAGTATATACAAAAGGAATCTTTAGCTTTTCCCTTAGCAAACATTAGAGAAAGAGATTTACAAAATGATATAATGCTTATTACATTTTAAATGGCTTCCATCTTAATCTATATGCAAATTATTCCATGTATAATTACCCCCCACTTTAAGTGGTATTCAATTAATAATTATTTATCATTATCTTTATAAAGAAGTTTTACTTAGGAGAAAATGGAGGCCACTCTGCCTTTTCTCCTAGGAGCATTAATAAGTGCGGCACATCATTAATGTGCCAGGCTTTAAATATTAACCTCTTATTACCTTAGTTGGACAAATTATTTTAAACACTAGCCATCCTGTCTTATACACAAATTTAAAGGTAGCTGGATATTACCGTAATGTATGATTTGAAATGAAAATAAAAATGTAAATATTCAGTTGAGATTTGCTTTCTTATTTTCCCTCTCTTATCACCAGTAAGGAGACGCCACACGGACCTCTGAAACTGTTTTTTCATTAACAAACTACTTAAAGAACATGAGGTTAGATTTAAAAGAAAAATAAATAGTTTGATAGTTTGAAATGCGATAGAAGCCCCACCTTATCTCCAAATATCTTACCCTCAATATTTGTTAAGTTTAAAAGCATAGGAAGAATCTGTAGGGAACAATACAAATAAAATTCTAAAGTAAACAGCCACCTGGGAAAACATCTCCCAGAAAAGATTAATAACTTTACTAAAATTAGAAAAAAAATTTTAAGATACCATTTTCACTAAACAATTAAAATATGCCAATAAAGTGACTCATGTACACTGTTGGTTGGAATGTAACACAGGACAAAATTTCTGGAAAGTCACCCACCTGTAAAAAGAACATTAAAAATCTTCATACTCTAACCTGGTAAATTCAGACTATGTAACTATTAAAGATAATGCTTAGAATAGTTTATAAAAACATGAGAAATTTACATGTTATATTGTTTAGTGAAAAAAGCAGAGTATAAAACTGGTCAGATTTGTTGCAATGAAATTTTTTAAATGCCAAACAAAATTTGTTAAGAAAAATATAAGAAATATTATCACTGGTTATCTTCATAGGCTAAGAATACATATTTTTCTTTATTTTGTTTTATTGCATTTGCAAAACTTTCTACAAAGAGCATGCTCTTGCTTTACAAGCATAAGATAATTATATAAAAGTATCTGTATCTATATAATTCTTCTTATTAAACCTGGAGTGTTAGAAATTCCACCTTAAGAGAGTCTAACAAATCTTGAGGTCTTTCAGGGCCTTAGAACTGTTTTATAAAAATGTAAATATGTTGGGAAATGGAACGCACTAATAAGCACCACCGATCTTACCTTCCACCATGGATTTGGGGTCACAGGTGAAGGCACAGTTGGGAGGGAAGACAGGAGCACTTGGTGGGGTGGCAGGCAGAAGGACGACAGAGGTTACAACCCACTGTATCCCTCTGCCTAGAGCTGGCCCTGGAACCAGCATTACCCTGGCTTCAGCGGCGCCCACCTTTGGCAGCGGGCCTGGGGTTACCCTGCAGTGATTTCAGTGGATCAAAACGGACCAGAATAATAGAGCCTTGGGTACATATAAGACAAATGTGTTGTGCTTAAGGGGGTTATTTTTGTCTCTGATGCAACACTTCTCTTACCAAGGCCTGCTGAATCATTCTCAAGCTATTTTGTGAGTTTAAATTTGTGTTTTCATTTTGATGATAATCTCAAAAAGTAAAATGCTAGATTAACTGAGCAAATGGGACATAACAGAAATATGAAGATAGTTTTCTACCCTTCAAGGGCTTGAATTTCTATTGGAGAAAATAAATTACACACATGAAATAATTAGAGAACTCAAAATAGAAAATAAGCGTCCAAATGTGAAAGTCAGACTTGGGGCTGAGAGAGATCCAGGTGGGGAAAAGTACTACGGGCTAGGAGGACCATCTGAGGTGACAGAGGGATGACGCTTGAAGTGTGCTTTAGAACTACGGAAGAGCCCCAAAGGGGTGGCTTCCTAAGAAGGAAGCAGGGCATCATGGTTAAACTTGCCACGAGAAAGAAGACAGCACATTAGCTCAGCTATTAATAAGGAAACAAGCCTGGTCAGAACCGGTAGTCAATAAGTGGACAGTGCTATCCGGCTGAGGATGAGAGGGTAAAAATCTGCTTGTTAAGTGGCAGGCGTCCCCTCTCTCCTCTCCATACCTCTGAAAGGCAGAGCTGTGGCAGTATTAGATACGGTTTAGGGAGGAGGGATTATAATCAGTGTGCCTGGAATTGGGAACTTAAGACTGTACCTGTGTATAAAACAAGACAGGAGTCCCTTCTGTCTTCATCGATGTAAAGCCTAGATGTTTCCTTCCAAGGGTTGCATAACAGAGGACAGTCCATTAGGTGACTCAGTCCCAGGAGCTGGCATTGCAGACGGATCAGCCTCCCTTGCCTCGGGGACCGCGGAACCCAGCCAGGATTCCAGCCCATCTCAATCAGGAGGATGCGTGTTCACAAGGCATGAGTGTTCATACACTTGAGGAAGTGAAGTGAAGCCAACACCGAGGTTTACTACACAGACTCCGCTCAACAAAGAAGTCGTAAACATGACCTAATTTAATATTCTGGACCTGAGAAGGAGGCAGGTGTTGTTCTCATTTTGCAGATAAAGACCCTGTGTTCACATGGGTTGAACAGGTTGCAATGGATGTACTGCTAGTAAGTGGCAGAGTTGTGACAGAGCCTAGCTTCAAGTCTGGTCTGCCTGATTCCAAAGCACAAGTTCTTCCCACTTCACCAATTCATGACTATGTAGTATGCTCATTTAAAGCCTTTCAGAGAACAGTAATAGGTGATATTTTTAATATCAAGTATGTTTGAGGCTCTTTTCTATGTAGTGAATACGTTATTACTAATCTATGTAAAAACCCTGGAGGAGAGTAACAATATCCCTGTTTTACAGGTGATTAAACCACGGCCCAGAGAGGCCAAGTAATATGCCAGAGTTAAAGTACTAGTAAGTGACAGAGCTGGCTCCAAGTTCAGGTGTGCCTGATGCCAACCCACTGCTCTTCATACTGTACCATAACTCCTTATTGGGTATGCATTGTAAGAAAGAGATGTGGTTATTTACACGAGTACCTAAACTTCATTATGTGTCTCTTTGTATTTTATGTTTATCTGACAAATATAAATTCTGACATGCTGATTCAGTAACATAAGTAAAGTAAAAGGTGGACATTAGTTCTAAGACACTGGCGAACCCATTGGTTCTTCTTTCTCTACTCTCTGATATTAGAGAGACTAATAATATAAATCAAGTGGACATCATTAATTTGTCCTTTTAAAAACATCTGCTTCTAACATAGCCACATTTTTAATAATATTTCCGATGGATGGCCCGCTATAATTGACATCAGTTTCTTATGTTAAAAAGAAGTTTCTTTTCTATAACTTATAAATGGTTCTGATGTATGAAGTTAACTGAATCTGCTTAAAAGTCCCATTTCCATGTGGCCAACTTCCCAAGTATTTGAAGACTGATCAAATTTCTGACCAGTCTCTTACAAGTTTGTGTCTTAAGTCTCCTATTAGATTTTAATTTTGAGTCTAGGGAATATATCTTATTAAGCCAACATTGTGTGTGGTAACTACACACTTCATAGCTAGTCTATGATATAAATCTCTACCATCTAATCAATCAATTCAACAAATATTTGTGACTATGTGCTGGTGGACCAGGCGCTGTGCTAAGTTTAGGGATTTGAATCTGAAGAGCTGTGCCTCTCCTTCAAGGAGTGCACAATACGAGAGAATGGAGGAATTAAAACAATAAAAACAACTGTTTAATGCACAGAAGAACCCTAATCTCTGCCGGGGGCAGTCAGGAGATGGATCTGATTCTTAAAAATGAGTAGGAATTTAGCAAGCAAACCAATAGGAAGGCACTTTCTCGTTCACAGATAGGATGGCGGTCACTAGGGAATCATGTGGAAGAAGGAAAGTCGAAGACACTGCAGAACGAGAGGGTACCCCGGGTGCTACCCAAGGAAGCCTGGCTGGCAAAGCTGACAGTGTTTACATTAGTAGGATTAGCGTTTAGGGATGAGCTGATGTCAAAGCGATAATGCGAGAAGCTGGCCACAGCATTGGTGTTGTCTGTGTTTTCAGGAAGAGGTGTGTCTTTATTTTGCCTGCAGGAAAACCGGTGACTATGGGCAAGTTTGTACTCCACCCACAGTGAATCATTTTTTTAAGGATGGAACTGAATGTTGTGATTTAGCTTGGAGTTTACAAATGAGGCTGGGTTGCTTCTCTGCTACCACGTGGAGGACTGAATTTTTCTCAAAGTAGCAGCACAACTTGGTAAAACAGAAACAAACAAGCCAGTCACCAACCACACTACTACTATTTCTCCAAAAAGAGGACACGTTAGAATTATTCACACCCTTGTTAGAGTCACCTTCTTAGAACGTTGCTTAGCTTCATTTCGCCCCTTTCTGGAGGCTCACTGCTGACAGAATCAAAAGGGCTTTAGGCTGCCACTCGATCTTTAGCTTGTCTTCTAAATCCTAGGAGAATCTCCAAGATTTTGAGAGTTGCTCTCCATTTTAGTCCTTAAGATTTGATTTATGATCCATTCCCTCGTTCACACCTGGACAGAGCCAGGAGGCTGGGGTCAGGCCCCAGCTCTGTGTGGGCCGGCACCCTCCTCGCCCCCAGCTCCGATGCTGCGGCCTTGCACTGACCTTCCACTGCTCCCAGGGGCTGGCGTCAGCCAGGCTCACGGACTCTGCAAGCCCGGCTCTCCGCACTCCTGCCTCCATTCTGCTTCCTCCCTGCCAGAAAGAGCCTGACCTTTCCTAACCAGCTACCTCCAATATTCCCATGATCCCAAGGAGCACATTTCTTCATCCTTTAACATCATGGAAATTGGTATGTGTTTCGTAATCAATGCGCATCACAGCGTGATTGGCTACATTTTGTTGTCAATAAGTTATAAAGTAAGGTGTCCCTTACAATCAATGACATCTGGACTGTAACACTTCTACAAATTCCATCTGACTCGGCTCCCAACTCACATGCCATTGCGTCCCCTCCGATTCTGGGTAACCCTCTGAGTGAGTGACATCCAGTGTCCCGTCCTCACAGCCCTGCGCAGCTCCTGTGGACTCAGCCTGGGGCTCTTTTATGGAGTCAGTCCTCTCATATCTGATCTTCCTCTTTTCCTGCTGCCTTCCGTTTTCCCAGCATTATTGTATACAGCCAAAATACTCCCCCACAGAACCATGGCTATTTTATCAAAACTGTAATCGAGTGAGAAATGAAACTTTTAAAGGCAACATTTGGTAGCTCCCAAATGGATCAGAATATCACAATAAAAACTTCTTAAAACCTTCACAAAAGAAAACTACATAATATATTATCTGTAAATCCTTCAGAATTAGTTTCTCAGAACCACTTATTAGCTGTAATCAAATAAACACACACACTCTGGAGGGGGCGTGATTTACCTGGAATTTGAAAGGGATGCGGTTAGAGTCATTCTTCACAGCAGAGTGTAACAGACAGAACACTGGACTAGGAGTCCAATAATGTTCGCTGGGCCGCGTTACCTCGCCCGAGAATAAGAGGGTCGGAGATGATTTAAGCCCCTTTCAGCACTTACGCTCTGGCTTTCAGTGCTGATAGTTGGATAAAGATCACCTTTACGGGTGGAAAAAAAATGGATTCTAAAATCTAGGACATGATTGTAATTTTAGCAGTTGAATCTGAACCTTGTCTTGAGCTATAGAAATCTGCTCTTTCTCTTGAGTTACGAGTGATGAGACGTTTTGGCACCCGGGCTCACATTCTTTCCCTTTCTTGCTGACTTCCTTCCTCTGATTGCTGCAGACAGGTCGTAGCAAGTAATGCTCTCTTTAGGAGAGATTTATTGTGCTCAAATGTTCCTTCTGTATTTTCTTCCACTGACATGATGCAACAATGAGTGTGTTTATATACTGCGATGTGTTCTGTATTTCCTGATGTGAACTTCTTTGGGGGGGGCCACTACACAATAGGTATTACCACACCTGGAACCTCACTTGTCAAGGAGAGAGTTGAAATACTGAAAAGATGCTTTATTCATCTCTACTATTGTTATGCCTCCGTAAATTAATAGCTCAGTAAACTCTAGTCTTTATACTGTGAGTTTATATAAAATTGCATTGACAGAAAAATCATGAGTCGCCTTTTCCCCCACCCTGACACGCACACATACAGAAACATAGCCTTGGCCCTGAGATTCCTGATTCACCTTTCACTGCAAACACACTGCCATAGACTAATCCCAAGAGGACCCCAAACTTCTACAAGTCCCAAAGAAACAGAGAATCACCTGATCTGAGATTCAGGTTTATTATCTTCTGTGCCCAACGTGATCTGGGGAAGCCACGTTACCTTCTCCAAGCTTTAACGAACAGTGAGGAGGGGGATTCTGAGTGGCTTCCACCCACTTTCCGCCTCAGCAACCCAGAGATGAGCCTTCTCAAGTCTCAGTGCCCAGAGGCTCACTCTCCTGGGGAAGCCAGCGAGGATGGAGGGTGAGGGTGTGTGTGTCTGCGAAGGGCTTCCAGGAGCACCTGACACACCGAGAGCAGTGTGTGGGGGGCAGTCGCTCTAATCTCCTCTTTACTCCCACTGCGATAGGCTAATTAGCTCAAAGACCCTTTCCAGCAGCAGTTTCTGTGACTCTATAAATGGAAAGTTCTCTTTCAATCAGAACACAATTGATTATTTAAGTTGAATAGGTTTTGCTCTTTCTATACTGACAGGTTTTTTTCTATCAGCATTTTAAAGAGATCATTCCATTGTCTCCTGGCTTGCACTGCTTCTGGCAATTTCTGTGTTCTTGTATTAACCAGATTTTTTTTTAATATTTGCTTTTAAGGTTTTCTTTTTATCATTGGTTTCCAGCAACTTCATTATGATAACCCGTGTGCTTTTCTTGTGCTTATCCTGCTTATTCTTGGAGCTACTTTTACCTGTTGGGTGATATTTTCAGCAAATCTGAACATATTTTGGCCATTATTTCTTCAAATATATTTTCTCTGATCCCACTTCCACCCCCAGGGGTTTCATTTCACCTACGTTAGATCACCTAATAACGTCCCACCGGTCACTGAGGCCCTCTTTTTTGAATATTGTTTGTGGTTTTGTTGTTTTGCCTTTTTCTCTCTGTGCTTCAGTTTGAAAAGGTTCATTTGCCAACCCCCTGATAAGTTTGCTGATCTTCGTTTTACAGTGTCTGATCTGCTGTTAAACCCAGTCAGTGAATGAATGCTTCCTTTCAGATTTTGTATTTTTCAGATCGGTAAGTTTCATTTGGTTCTTTTTTTAAAGGAATAAGAGGACAAACATGGTATTTTAAAACATAAATGGTAGGGGGACCTAAATGAGTAGAAAGTGGTTCATCTAGGAGAGTAGAAATTTGAGAATAGGGAAGGAACGTGCAAGAGACTTCTTTTAAGCCTGACTTTCAAAAATATGAGCAGGTATTACTATGGTAAAATTAAATGCAAATGACAGATGTAGAAAAATATAAATATACATACATATATTAAATGATTTTGAAGCAATACCATACTCTCTGTCTCTCCATAAAACAGAAAATTTGCATTCTGGGAAGTAGTTAGGGACAAGTATCCTAATTTTTTCTCTATCTCACACTCCTTAGAGTGAGTTATCTAAAGGCTGAGAATGAGTAGAGAGTCATATGTAAGTGAAACTGTGCATAATCACACCAGTTCCCCTCCTTTCCATCCTGTCAGGACCAAAATCTTATCCCACTGTCAGACAGCCCTTAAGAAAACTGTTAGAGGCAAGATCTTTTTGAAATCGCTTATGTTATTGCAAGTAAACTAGGTGGTTAGCTCTCAGAAGTGGACTCGAACAATAATAACAACATAGGAAGCTATCATAGTACCTGCTGTGGATTAAAGGTGGTGGCAAACCTTTTCTCATCCCTCCCATCAAGAGGTTGAATCTGTTCCCCTCTCACGGAGGCTGTCCCTGTGAGATGTTCTGACCAAAATCAAGGCAAAAGAACTGAGTGAATGACATGGTTTAACTTCAGAGTAGGGCCTTCAAAGATCTGTAGCTTTTGCTTTGCTGGGCTGGAAACGCTCCGTCTGAGAACCTGGTCACAGTGCTGTTAGGAACCCATGCTTGTAGAACGGCCACATGGAGGAGCTCCGAGGTTCTCCAGGAGAATGCCCCCGACAGCCGGACAGACGGCTGGGCCACTGTGGGAATCTGAGGCCAGTCAAGCCTCCATTTCAAAAAGGAGATGAGCACTGGGCTTAAGTGTCCACTCAAACAAGGGGAGAGCTAATAAATACCTGAATGATAAAAGAATAAGAGGAAAAATGGGGACTTTTTTTTGATAGTGAGACACATATGTAGTTACTATTATGATGATTAAAAAATTCAACATACATAAAATATTAGAGACAGTGCCTGACACCTCGTAAGTGTTCAATAAATATTAGCTATTATAACTACTGTCTAAGAACTACCCCCAAGTTGCCCTAATTATTTATTGTTTTACCCATCAGACATCAGCTGTCTCCTAGCTTGAGTGAGCAGTCTGGCCAGTCCTGGCTTCCTCTTTCAAATGTGCCTGTCCGTACCCGTCACAACACAGGGAGAAGGCATTTCAGCTACCAGCACCCGCCTCCCCTTAAGAAATGTTGGGGATTATACATTTTAAATGGCTGCTACATTTCTCCATTCACATTTTACTTATAACTCAGTTAAACGAGTATTATTATTATCATCAAATAAGAAAGCAGTATTACTATATTAAAATTATTCTAGGTAAAGCTTTTCTTTTTTTTTAAAGCATTTAAAACACCTATTTCCTAAAATAATGCTTTGGAAATTTAAAACTTTTACGTTTGCTGTATGAGCAAAATCACATGGTTAGACATTCACATTGTTGACATGGAAGCACTTTTCCACCTGCAAAAGCAGTCGTCACTTATAATTGTTTTTGTGAGTATGAGGCGGGCGGGGAACGTGTTAAGATCATCAGGCGGTGGGAATGCTGGGAAGAGCGCATGTGTGTGCTCTGACCGGCACTCACTCCTCTGTGCGCACCTTCGAGACCCTTTGACAACCACTGATTTTAGCAAAGAAGAGACCTTAATTTTCATAACTATTAATTATGAAATTGAAGAGCATGAACTGAAGCAGAAGAAACACTTGAGTCTTCTATTTGCTTTCCTATAGACATCTATTCCCATTTCTTACGATTTTATTTCCCGCCCTTCAGGCTTTTATCCCCCCCCCCCAGTTTCTCTGCAAGTCCTCTTTCATAGAATCCTTCCTGTGTTTATTCTTTTTTTTCCTCCACTGACTCCTTGTAAATGTCCTGAATTAAATGATTCCAATTCCGTTGCCTAGGATTTTGCTGGGTTTTGCAGCAAAGATTTATCTTACCTAGTTTTAGCTCTATCTCACTTTATCACCTAAGTGTCTATTTCCCCATTTCTGAGCCTGGAACTCCTGTAACTGCTAAGCATAAATGGCATCTCAGTTATCACAGGCACAGTATAAAAGAACAGTGCTTTAAAGTAAGTGAATGAGAGAGAGAGAGAGAGAGAGAGAGAGAGAGAGAGAGAGAGAGAGCGAGAGAGTGTGTGTGTGTGTGTGTGTGTGTGTGTGTGTGTGTGTGTGTGGTTCTATTCTGACTTCTATTCCATCATGTCACAAATGTTCGCCAAGGTGGGTCAAAGAAACACTGCCATCTTCCTCTCACTTTAAAAATACACCATAGGCTAGAAAAAGCTGTGGTGGTATCAGAGCACCAGACAATTGAACTCTAGTTACTACACAAAGAAAAGTCATTCATTTTGGTGGAAAGTTGAAGGAATCAAGATCTACAGCTAACGGCACATATGAAAATATAACAAGGCAGCTTCCGGCTCCAGTGCCTTTGGCCCTATCAGTATTCTGATCCTTTCACCTTTCTGGCTGATCTTCTTCCAAAAATCATTTTATAACCACCCACTCTTCACCACTCCCTGGAAAACCTTCACTGTTTAATTTTAAAAGCATTTCTCTCTCTCTTCACTTCCCTCCCTTCTCCCAAAATGTCGAGTTCTGGTCTCAATCAGAGTGCACATGTAACTCTTAGCAGTGTTAAAAGGAACTGTATGTATATTTTAAAAAGAAAATTGAGACTGTGGTCTTCTCACATGTATTCATGTTTAAATAGCTGTAAAGGCTGTAACTTCCAGAGCACTATAAATATTGAGATCTTAAAATAAGGCCTTTACATCAATTCTTTCCAACGTATTCAACAGATTTAAAATCACAGTGATTTAACACTACCATCCATTTAAAACTAGCTTTGAGAAATTTTATGTTGCTTTTCCCCCCTTAAATTTGTATTTCCATTCCACCACCCCAAGGGAATTTTGTTCCCTCCCTGATTATCTTGTAATAATTGTCAGAAGTAAAAAATATGTATATACACTAAACTTACTTTCTTTTATCACATAAAGATGAGGTTCTAAGTATTAAATCTCTTCAGGATTGAATCAACATTACACTTATTTATGTAGTTATATATATTAAAGCTTTAGGGGTAATATTAAGCATAAAAAGTTAATGTTTATTAGAAATTCATTTCTTAATGAGACATGTAGAATTATCTCATTAGCCTCCTCTCCCCCAGCGAGTCCTTGTAAATGTGGGAGACTATTACTTAGTGCTAGAATCCAATTCTTTTTCAGTTCAATTTCATTTTTTTAATGGAATAAAATACAGAGAGACCTTGTTCACATAAATAAGCAGGTGACAATAAAAGAAATTTTGTTACAATATCCTTCAAGTTATTGAAATTTGAGTTCTGTAAGATGAGAAACAAATGACAACGGCAAGTCCTTTGTCACTGTAACTCCTGAGAAAATGAGTGAAAAAGGAAAACAGTAATTATGGTCCCCTTCTAAGACCACACTTTGAAAACCGGGGCTTCAGAGCCACCCATTCTCTCAAACCTACCGCCTACAACCCCACTGTCCTGTTGTCTGGTGCCACCAATGGTTTTACAGAGAGAGGAGTTAGAAAGGGGAAAACTCCACGGTCATCACAAGTGGATGCGCAGGCAGGTCAGAAACAAGCCCTGGAGACCTGGAAATGGATTCACTATCATCCTCACTCACGAAGTCTCCTGGTTTAAGTAATTCAAGAAATTAACTTCTTCAAAATTGGTCACATAGCATTTAAGTGTTAGTTGAGATACTGAAGAGTGAAAGTGTAACACAAATATATAACAGTAATAAAACAAGATCACGTTTTCCAGAAAATGTTACACATCTTAGCGCTTCCAGCTGAGAGGAAGGAAAAATGCCTCAGGATAGAAGAGGGGCCGACATCGTGGACCTGAGTTCAGGAGCGATTACTCCAGGTTCTGTGAACAGTGAACCGTGACAATACGAAGCTGTCTTAGCAACCCCTCAGTGTGTGTCTCGAGCAAGTGCAGCCACCTAACCTTTGTGCACTTGACTTGGGGTGTAATAATGAAGCAACAATAAGAGACCTGGTATCTACCCCTGTGAACGCACAGAGTAACAATATCAGAGCCCTGGTTTCAGCCACACAGTGGCACTAGGAATACCAAAATGAGAGGTGACTTCCTTTTAGGAGCTTGCAATTTAGGGACAAATGATGAGACAAAAAGCAATGTAAAGCCATAGACATTAAATGGTCAGCAGATACTCCTGGCAGCATGTCCTGCAGGAGACGGGACGAAGGAGCCAAGAACTCATCCCGGCTGGGAAAATACCTGCTTTCGATGCATTTTCTAAGCAAGTCCCACTTTTCCACAGGCCCATCTGTGATGTGAGAGACCCAAACTGACAGACTTTTTAATATCATATATAAAAATGAAGAACACAAAGACATTTAGAGCTAGTCATAAACTAGCACGAGCAATTTCATCAAAACCAAGAAACAGGGTTCAAGTCTGGAAAATTTGACACAACAGGTCCTGTATGAACAGTTTTTCTCCCCCCAGTGGAGCTTTTCTTTTGTTTCAAAATATGACTGTAAAAACAAGTATTTTTTCCTTCTTATTGAGAGAAACACTTCTGCTTTTAATCATATCCAACACTTTAAGACAGGTTAAAGAAAGGAGAAAAAAATGCCCCTTATAATTATGGCGCTTTATAATTACTGTGTGGTTTACAACAGCCCCACTTACAAGGCATCTTCCTTTTTCAACTAAAGCTGGAATCTCTCTAGATATTAAGTTATTTACTGGCTTCCCTTGCATCTGGCACCCAGTGCAGGACACAGTATATAAAACTATAATCTGGCCTCAGATAATAACAGAACAAAAGCCAGGGAAAGCATAATTAGCATCACTACATTACTCAGAGAATGTAAATAAACTGAATTAGATAATGTATACAGCTTATCCTTCAATTAATTGAACTTTGCTGAGCAAGACAGAAAAGTATCTATTAGAAAGAATATGAAAAAGTAAATGAAACCAACAGACACATAGAGCTACGATTTACAAGGATGTACTCTTTCCAAAATTCCCATCATGTCTGTAAGGCAGGGTAATAAAAACAAAATCACTTCAGTGATTCCTAGAGCAGCCAGGAGAGCTGTCAATCCCACAGGCCTGAGTGTGCATGAGCTCCTCCCTGCTTTACGGCTGGCCTGCTGGCAAGCTGCCTGACACTCTCTGTCCCTCAGTCTTTCCATGTGTAAAGAGGACCTCATCGCATGTCTTGGCAAATCGAGACAACTGGACTGACCCTACTGGTGAGACAGTTAATTTGTCTCTTTCTGGGAGTGCAAATAGGGCATTCCTGAGAAGATACATATTTACAAAATGTCCTTTCTTGACTTCAATAGATTAAAGTGATATTAAAGAAAAATAAGAGTTTTCATATTCAAAGTACTTTGATTAAACATATTTGTTATTAAAATCTATAGTGGCCACTATTTGTGGGTTGGTTTGGATAGCAAAACCAAAACTAAAACAAAGTCCCAAAAAACAAAACCCAGGAGATTCAGTAATCAACATTCTCAAAACCTGAATATTTAATCTTTTTGACTGTCAGATTTACATTTTTATTAACTTTCTTACTAGCTCCAATTTTCAGTGTCACACATATAAGAATTGAAGAACTAATTATAGTTCTCAAAACTGTAACCCTTGGTTTATTCACTACCACAGAATAAATCTACCATACATTTTCAGTAGCATTCATTGGTAAAGCTATTACTACAGGTCCTTAGAGTTTTCCCATAATAACTCTCAGAGATTTTCATCATTAGTGGGTATAATTATAACAAGCTGGAGTCAGCTAAGTATCTCTGAAAAATAATATGCCTGCATAAAATAGGTCATCTACTGGCATTTAAAGAAAAGGAGAGTGTGTGTGTGTGTATAAAGTAAATTGTATGGTGGGGTAAGTGGGGGAAAGGAAAACTTGTTTCTGGGTCAATACTGAGCCATAAATAGGCTAAATGAGAACTTCTGAGAAAATAATGCATTATGTGTATAATTAATCTTCAATCTTCCATCTTCCTGTTTCTAGCTGAACACTTTCTAGCCTACCCCTCTCCAAATAGACTCCTATCAATCCAGGCCAGTTAAATATACAAAAAGGTTAGTCTCCAAGCTTAGGTATCAGAACATTCTAATAGGTAGTTGCCAAAAAATTGGAAAAGCCCTTCAGAAGCTGGGTTCCTGCCAGTGGATGAGAACCATATACACAGAACCACAGCTGATGCCCTGAGGTCTCAGCAAGTGCAGAAGGGTGTAGAGCAGCGGTTCTCAACCTTCCTAATGCTACGACCCCTTAATACAGTTCCTCATGTTGTGGTGACCCCCAACCATAAAATTATTTTCGTTGCTACTCTATAACGTTAATTTTGCTACTGTTATGAATTGTAATGTAAATATCTTTTTGTTTTCTGATGGTCTTAGGCGACCCCTGTGAAAGGGTCATTCGACCCCCAAAGGGGTCGCAACCCACAAGTTGAGAACCGCTGATGTACAGGAAGGGACATAAACCATCAGTGTGACACAGAATGATGTCGCCAGGTCCCCCACAGGAGTACTTAAAGCTAAGGTACAATTCATTTAGAGTGATGACTGGTGACAGTTGTGGATATATTTTATATAACAGGAGGAACGTTTTCAATGTTAGCATTGAAAGGAAAAAATAAATCAACTGAAGGCATAACAACTTAAAATTTTAAGTGTTAAGAGTCAGGTATGTTTCGGTGATATTTTAAATTTTTTTTTTCTTCTGGAGAAAATAGGAATAATGGTTACTGTGTCTCAAGGGCTCACGTGTAACACAAGCTACATGGCTGGAATGAGTCACCCAGATAATCCTTCAACATTTCTGCAAAGAAGGGTTATTCCCATATACAGATGAGCAGACAGCGCCTCACACCACACAGTAAAGACCAAGTCCAGTCCAGCTTCGAGTGATTTAAGACCCGGTTACACTGCAGATTGTTTTAAGGGAAAAACAAAGAAAAGGCAGCTATGCCATCCTGTAAGAAGTACTTTCCATAACCGCTCTTGGTTTTTCGGCCGTTGGGAGATTAATACTGAGATTAATGCCCTCTCCGTATTAATGGTAGAAAGAACTACCATTCTTCTAATTTAATGGCCACAAGGGTGGGGTGAAGTTTACGGCAGATTACCAAACTTAATATGTCGGTATAATAAACTGTTTTAGACTGATATGAAATCAACATATGTATGGATTCCCTAGAAAAATCATAATCTAAAGAGGAAAACAGAATTACTCATACACATAATTTTTCAAGTTACAACATATCTGCTTTATCCGAATGCTAACATCTCTCTGATGATATCTAAACTGAATATTTATTGACATGGCAAAGGTGCACCAGGACTTTAGAGCCAAGAATCATTCTAGATGAGGCCATGGATAAAACGTGACCGCTGCCCTCGCATACATCCATTCCTTCACTCCTACATTCCATGAGGAACGCTAAGGAACAGGTATTTTCTGCGTGCTACTCAGGGCTGTTCAGTATCTAAAAGCAATTAAAAACTTTATAGTAATATAGATATTTAACGCTAAACAGCCAACCTCTCTTGAACTTTACACAAACACATAACCTATATTCACTATCTGCTTTCCCAAATATATAAGAAAGCGGAAGCATGTCAAGAGGTTTTGGATGATGGGACGCGCCTATCCATTCAAATAGTCAGCCTAAAGCTCAAAGGACAATACTACCAGACAATGATCTTCAAATACATGTCCCCCCACTTTAGGAGGGGCCAAGTTTGCTACAAAGAAAGTAGCAAGTTATCAGACTGTGCTATTAAGCACCTCATGTCCAACTTTCCCACATGATGAGGATAAGTGGGATGCACATGTTAGAGAGTGGACCAGTACTGTATTATTCCAATTCCTCCCTCTAACTTCAGGCTATCTTTACATGCACTGGGCCAAAATTGGATGTTTTATTTTCCTTTTTGATAAAATTTTGAATTTTTTAAAAAGAAAAAAATATAAAAGAGCAAAAATGCATGGAAAATTCACAGGGCCAAAGGTAATTTTCAGTGATTACTCCCCAAATCCAAATCCCAGACTTGCAAGTTCTTCTATATATGCTAAGTGACTAAATCCTGAAATTATTTTATGCTTGCTAACTAAATTCAAAATTGGAGAGAAATCGGACATTGTTTTCTCTAACTTTCTAATCAATATAAAGAACACTGAGCATAATCAACCCTCCTTTAAACCTGGAGCAACAGGTGGTCCGTGCCTCCTGAGCACGCAAGTCGGCTGCGTGAATCAGTCCAGTTCATCGGGAAACTACTCCACTTGTTCCTTTCTAATTCTGGCTCTTCTGCAGGACGAGGGGTTAGTATATGAAGGCACTAACTGGATCTGCAGGTGTCCCCCTAGTCTCCTGAGTAAAAACATGCTCCATACCTGCTCTGTCTAAAATTATTTACAAACCACGAGATCCTGAAGTGTCTGTGATACTCCGCCTGTGATCTGATCAGGACAGAGTACCAGGAAGTGTTAGTTTATGCAACCTGGATGCTAGAATCAATGCAGTCTGAGATGACATGAGCACTGTTTTAGGAGGTTCCTGAGAATGTTAGCTTATATTAAATGTGAGCTCAAATTTCCATGCATCACCAAACAAGTAAAAAGCTCTTTTATCCTACATGTGTGTACTTTGGTGAACTTACATTTTAGACTTGTTTGCAGTAAACTTCATTTTGGGGGAAGAATGTTATATATAATTTTAGGATTATTCTTCATACTGCTGTGAACATCAAGTTTAATATGTTATCAAGGTTTACAGAAAAGGAAGTACATAGAAAGCACTGCAATAATCAGCAATCCACTTTAGAAACCACAAAGTATCCAAAGGGTTACTTTCAAACAGATTTAAATAAGAACCAAATTTAATTCAGCATTTTCAGTTTAGAGATTTATAACGCCTCTGGCACTAAAGGCAAAAAAAATATTTTTTTTTAACTCATTCTCTGAGGAAGTTGTTATGACACAGAACAGGTGTGGAGCTCTGACTCAATATATAAGCCTAAGCCATCTCCTCTATCAATCACTTAGAGGACTACTCGCATTATTTTCTATTATCACGTTGGATTTTAAGGAAAAGAGGGAAACCAGAATTTTAGAGATCACAACCCACCAAACCATGCACATGTAACACTCCCAACCACTGAAACTGAAAGCAGGTTCTATTTTAAAAATAATAATAATACAAGAGTGGTTGACAAAAGACGGATTTCCTCACTTAGTCATCCTCCTGTATTAACAGCTCAGCTTCCTACCCGTCATTTGCTCAACTAAATGCTGGCTGTTCTGTAAACAAGTTTGTTTGCTTTGTACAAGAGGGACTGAAGGCAAGAAAGGAAATCTAGTACAGTATTTCTTTTCCTGAGACAGTTTACCAAAATGTTAGCCACTATGCTATGCCAAAGAAAAGAGTGACTTTCTTGATTCAGCAACGGCCTGTCAGTTATTGCCCGCCTATGCCTGGGCTCTCTGAGCACCTGAACAATCCACCTGCAATTCACCACAGAGCCCTGCAGAGCACTCAACACAGGCCTGACTGGGGGGCTATTATTTTGCCACACAAATCTGACACGTCGTGATGGCAACGAACAGGGTGAAACTGTCTTGTTTTACACTTTGTGTGTCTGAAAAAGAAGAGGGAATGTGAGTTCTCCAGCTCCAGCCCTATCCCTATCGGATATTTATCTCTTTGTGGGAACAGTTTTTTAAACTATTTGTTTTCCTCTGGAAACCTATTCCTCTGACATGACGGAAAAGCAACAGATCTCAATTGGAAAACAGGAATGGTTCATATTAAGTAATAAGCTTAAAAAATGAAACAGAATGTATAAACTAAATGGTTCAGAAAATTAGTAACCAGTCACAATATAAATTATTCTCAAAATGCTATTTAGGGTAATAAATAGTAGTGTAATAATGTGTCAATTTTTGCAGAACATAAATACAACATAAGTTTTGACTTAAGTGAAAGGAAAAAGTTCACCTCATAACTGGTCATTCCTTCCTAATAGCTTTAAATAAAGCACATTATTTCAGGTGTTACTCTAACACTATGACACCTTGAAACTTAATGAGCATCTTAATCTCTTAACATGAAGATTAAGTTACCATTAAAGTATATTTTCTTTATTACTATATTTGTATAATCAGAATTTATACTTTTATCTCCAGCTTTTCTGAATCACAATTCTGTCAAATGGGTCAGGTTTTATTTAACCTTCAAATGTTAGTGCTGATTTTCTCAGATCTTTAAAACTCATCTGATTCCATGAAGAAAAAAACAACAAAAAACCAAAACATTATTGTGCCCAAGGCTTAAAAAAGAAAACAGAAAACACAAAAAGGGCCTGGTTAAAAGAAGTCTCTTCACAACAAATTCACTATTGGTTTTAAAGAATCATTTTGAATGAACTTGAGTGTTAATTCTTCAGGAATAAGACAATGATTACTAGAGAAGAGAGAAAGGGAATGCAAAAAGAAAGCTGTCAAGCTCAAAGGATTTTTAGATCTTTTAGCTCTCTATCCCTGGAAACAATCCGTTTCACTGACATCAAATTTTCTTTGTCTTAGTATTTGCAGAAAGATAGCCATTAAAAATTCTAAAATTATACTTATTAATGCCTCACAGTTAACAGGAACATTAGATAATATATAGTATTTCCATTTCAATGGTAAGGTTTGAGTTTGATAAAAAATAGAGTTCTTTGTCCTCTCTACATATTTTTTCCACTAAGTTTGAATCTATTCAACTCTAGGATCCCAGGGAAAATGTAACTCTTATTTTTGTTATTATTCACTAATAAACTAAAATGTGGTTCCCCCTCTATGGGTTGCAGACTCCTGTGCTTGGAGACCCCATATGAATACCAAGTATTATCTAAAAAATGAATAAATAATATAACTTGCACATGTATGCTATTGTTTTTAAAAAATATTGTATATGGTGTTATGATTACAAAGACAGAAAATCATTTAAAAGTGTTACACGGTTCTTAGTATTTTTTCCATAAAATATTTTTCAATTACATTGAGAAAATTTAACTGCAATTATGTGGGAATCCATAGATTGCTTTGATGCCAAAAACTAGTTTCACAAACTCAAAGAAGTTAAAAACTGCTGGAATGCATTTTTAATGAGCTATTTTAAGAAGTACTGAAGATGTCTTAAGAAGATGGGGAAAAAGTACATTTTTACAACTAAATTAGAATACCCAAAGATGTGAGAATAAGTAGACATGGAAACCATGTACTTAAAAGAGTAAGAGATTTGTCATAAGCACTATTGTCTGAAGTAAAATATTGAAACCAAAAAACCCAGCTCTGCCACTTATTAGCTCAGGCAATTAAAACTCCTTGCCCCTCAGTTCTCTCGTCTATACCAATAATCTCATACTGAATTTAAAAAATAATTGCAAGAAGGGAGGCAGGACTATATTTTCCACATACACTTTTACACTACAGGCTATAAGTAGTATAGAGCAAAACAAATGATTGAAAGGTGGGTAACGGGTGCTGCAGCCAAGACGAAGAGAAGAAGAGGCTAAGGGACTAAGGCTGCCTCCTGTGACGCACACCTAGCTGTCGTCAAACAGTCACACTCCCTATTTTTTTGACCGAGATAGTTATAAGGTTTCTACACTTCACTTTAAGTGATAAAATATTAACTATAGATTCTGAAAAGTTGGGTGTGAATATTGCAATTATTAGAGCAATTAATTAAAAACATGCAAAGAAATTCAATAAAAACTACAGATGAATTGAAATAGAGTACTGAAAATATTCCAATAACTCAAAAGAAGGCAGGAAAAAAGGAAATAGAAGAATGAAAAATAGAGAAATATAAATCACAGAGCTAAAACCAAACATATTGACAATTATACTAAATGTAAATGTTATAAGCATATTAATTAAAAACCCTGAGATTCTCAGATTACATGACAAATAAGACCCAAATAAATTTTATCTATATGAAATTCAAACGAAATAATAGACATGTTAAAAGTAAAAGAATGGAAAAAGATAGCATGCAAGGACCAGCAAAAGAAGTGGAGTAACTATGTTATAATATCTGACAAAGTTACGTTTCAGAATATGGAAAATTACCAGGAATATTGGAGGCAATACATAATGATAAACATGCATGCACCTAAGAAGAGAGTCTCAAAATACATGAAGCAAAAACTGACAAAACTGAAAGGAGAAATAGATAAATCCACAATTTTACTTGAGAGAGAGAATTCAACATCTCTCTCTCAGGAATCAGTAAATCAAATAGAAATCCAGTAAGGATACAGAAGACACAATCGACCAGTGACCTAAGTGGCATCTATAGAACACTATACCCAACAACAGCAGACTACATTCTTTGTAAAAGTATAGTGTTGCTCTTTAAAAGAAATCTATACAATTTGAAGAAAGGTTTCAAATGAATAATCTAAGTTTCCACCATAGGACATGGGAATAAGAAGAGCAAAGAATACCCAAAGGAAACAAAAAGAAAGAAATATAAGAACAGAGATCAATTAAATAAATTTAAAAAAAGCAATAAAGAAAAATCAATGAAACCATGAGCTGGGGCTTTCAAAAGATCAATAAAATGATAACCCTCTACAATGACTGACAAGTGAAAAAAGAGAGAAAACATAAATTGCCAATATCAGGAAGGAAAGAGAATTCACTCAGACCCCCATAGACACTAAAGGATAAGAGAAAACAATGAAAAACTCTCTGGGTATAAATTTCACAACTTAGATGAAATGAACCAAATTCCCTGAAAGATACAAGCTTACAAAACTTTTTCAGGAGGAAATAGATAACCAGAATGAAGCTGGGGCCTTACCGTATGCTATATACAAATATTAACTTAAAATAGATCAAAGACCTAATCAGAAGGCCCTAAATTATAAAGCTCTTAGAAGAAAACAAAAGGGAAAGGCTTTGTGACATTAGGTTTAGCAAGGATTTCTCGGAATGACTCCAAACACACAGTAAACAAAGTTAAAAAAAGTCAAGTTGGACGACATCAAAATTAAAAACTGCCATCAAAGGACAAAATCGACAGGGTGAAAATGCAACCTACAGAATGAAAGTATTTGCAAATCATATATCTGATAAGAGGCTAATATCTAGAATAAATAAAGAACTCCTACAACTCAACAACAAAAAGTCAAATTTAAAAATTGACAAAGGACTTGAATAGATCTTTCTCCAGAGATGACATACAAAAGGCCAAGCATATGAAAAAATGCTCAACATCACTTCTTAGAGAAAAGCAAATTAAAACCACAATGAGATGACACACCAAATAGAATGGTTAAAATTTTTTAAGAACTTAACCCAAGTGATAGCAAGGAAGCAGAGCACCTGGAAGTCACGTCTTACTGGTGGAGACACGAGGACCTGCCATCCGGAAATGAATACAAGCAGTTTCTTACAAAGCTAAGGACAGGTAACTTACCCTGTGGCTCAGTAGTCCCACTCCTAATCATTATCCTAGAGATCTGAGAACTTATGTTCACACAAAAACCCATTCACAAATGTTTTTAGTAGCTTCATTCATAGCAGAAACTGGAAATAATCTAAAATGTCCTTTGACAGGTGTACGGATAAACTAGTGGATCCATACACTGGAACGCCACCTGGTAACAGAAAATGAAGAAACTACTGCTACACAGAAGAACACAGATACATCTCAAAAAAGTGTAAGTAAAAAAAGTCATACTCAAAAGGCTACATGCTGCAGGATCCCATTTATAAGACATTTGGGAAATGGCAACTATGGGGACAGATCAGTAGCTGCCAGGGGTCAGTGGTAGAAAGAGGGTTTATCTACAAAGGGGCAGCATGAAGGAACTTTTTGGAGTGAATAAATTGTTTTGTATTGTGATTGTGGTGGTAGTTACCCAATTCTGCACACTTGTCAAAACTCAAAGAACTATATGCCAGTTACTGGCTCTGTGACCTTGGTCATGTTTCTTAACCTGTCAATAAGCCAAGGTTTCTTTTTTAATTCCTTTTAAATATTTTTTTAATTCGGGAATTGGGGAGGGGAACAGACAAGTTGTTGTCCTTTTGTTCTTCAGTCTAGTTGTGGAGGACGTCACTTTACTGGCCCACGTTGGTATTGTGATCATTGTGCTCTTACCGGCTGAGGCAGTCGGTCGCCGGCCATTGGACGGCCACTCACAGCAGCTCACAGTAGCTCACAAAAGCTCATGCCCGCTGCCGGCCAGCCCCACTGCAGCTTAAGCTGTTGCCGGCGACTCACGGCAGCCCAGCTCCAGGTCGAGCTGTTTGTTCGCCATCCCAGCTGTAGAGGGCGTAGCGTCACTGGCCCTCATGTGGGATCTGAACCAGGGCCCTGTTGCTCAGAGGTGGCATCCCAAGCCAATTCTTTTTTTTTTTTTTAAAGAATTTTTTTTATTGGGGAATTGGGGGGATGGGAACAGTGCTGGGGAATTGGGGGAAGGGGAACAAATTGCTGTCGTTTTGTTCTTCAGTCTAGTTGTGGAAGGCATTGCTTCACTGGCCCAAGTTGGCACCATCATTGCGCTCTTCCCAGGCGAGGCAGATCAGTTGCCGGCTTCTGGACGGCTGCTCACTGTGGCTGCTGGCCGCTCACGCTGGTTGCTGGCTACACACGGTAGCCCATGGAACCCACTGCCACAGGGGCTGCAGCCTATGCCGTCGCCGGCGACTCACGGAAGCCTAGTTCCAGGTTGAGCTGTTGTTCAGCATCTTAGCTGTGGAGGGCAGTGTCACTGGCCCTCATATGTGGGATCCGAACGGGGGCCCTCTGGCGTCCCAAGCCAGTTCTTAACCATCGCGCCACTCGGCCGGCCCCCAAGCCAATTCTTAACCAACTGAGCCACTCGGCCGGCCCCCAAGCCAATTCTTAACCAACTGAGCCACTCGGCCGGCCCAACCCGAGGTTTCTTAACCTTAGTTTCTCATCTATAGGACTGGGTATGGTAACTGTATTTACCTCATAAACTTAGTAAGATTTAACGAATAAAATACTTAGAGCAAAACTTAGATCAAGGATATGATGAACTTGAAATGCCTTTGAGATCTCTTAGTAGGCAGTTCACTGAAGAGATCAAAGCAAAAGTCTGAGCTGAACCACGTGTAGGCATGTGATATCTGAAACTGTGGGTGTGGATGAGGCTGCCCATGGACAGTGAGGAAAAAAGAGGGGTCCTAGCACCCAGCCTTGACCAACTGCAATATTTTATGGCTAGGCACAGGAGAATCCATATGTAAAGGAACCAAGAGGGGACAGAAGTAGAACAAAAACCAGATTACTGTGTCATGTAAAACACAGTAAGAGAGTGACTCAAAGAGGATGGAGTGGATGATGACAGTGAATAAAGCTAGCAGATCTTTTTCTCTTTTTCCTATAGTAACAAAGCCCCGCACTTCAAGCTGCGTACCCAGCCACTCAAATAGAAAACATATTTATTCTGCAGTCTCTCTTGTAGCTGTGATTGGCCAATAGGATGTAAGTGATACATGCAATTTATGGGTGCGTCCCTGAAGTGAGGGAGTGAGTTCATTTCCTTATCTCATTGCTGTTCACCTGAATGAGAATCCAACTGATGTGACCATGAGATGTTTTCACCAGGTGGCCTAAGGGATGGTATGGCAGCAAGACAGAAGGAATCTGAGTTTCTTACGCCATGGAAGAGTTGGTGGCTCTGTTGTCTTCAGTTATTCCTTTAAAAGGCTCATACTTGAAGGTGCAATAGCCTCAGTGTTTCACAATTCATCATAGCAGATTTACGAGAAAGGGAAACATATGAAGAATAATGCCAACATATTTTTAAGCAAAAAATAATTTAGACAAAAGGCACAACATATGACATATACATTAATAATTACAAGAATTATCTGATCATAAAAACCATATGATACTTTCCTAGTCTAAAAGTGACCAACAAGCATTTTAAACCTTGTATTTGGAAATTCTTACAGGCGATTCTCCATTTTTCTGGGTTTTAGAGTAAGTGAGGGCTGAAGTAGACAATCAATGTAAGTAATTAGGTTATTTCCTATGTTAATGATGGGAGTAACAAAAAAGAAGAAGGAAAAGAATCACTGAGCTAGATATTAGACACAGGTATTGGCTCTGATGTCTGTTTTGGTAATTACTTAAAGGTTTAACCGTAACTATTTTTTTCATTCAGTCATTGAAAAGAAACTTCAGTACAATTTTAACTGAATTCTTAGCTGTCCAATTTAAGAAAATCCATTTATCGGAATAGTTGAGGCTAAAGTTACACAACTGATTTTTATATCTTACTGAGTCACTTTGAATAATAAAATAACATAAAAACTCCAAATGTAACTTTTAAAAAACATAACCTGTGTTCTAAAAACAATCTCCAAATTATTTCTTTACAGGAAATTTTGGAAACTATCTTTTGAGCCCAGAGAGAATTATCGAAAGCCTGATTCAAGTATCAAAAAAAAAAACAAAAAAAAAAGGAGAAATTTAAAGCTAAGAGAACAGAAAGTAATCATTATTTACTAAATCTGTTTTTGTTTTCCCTCATGTTTCTACCAACAGTTTCCAGCAAATTACCAGGCAAGATGCTTCTTTCTAAGACACAAAAGGTGTTTTTTTTTTTTCTGACTAACTGCGTTTCTGAACTAAATGCATGCAAAGCTAATAAACGGAAGGAAAAGCAAACACAGAGTTGGTCATTTGAAAATTATATTCTTAAAAGGTTTAGGGGTGTCATTTGTGCAACACAAAGAGATTTCCTTCTCTAACAGCATTCCAGGACATCACTCCTTCCTGCCTACCAGCAGACAAGATCATACTTGTCTGGAATGTCAGTGAAGTATTTATACAAAGGCCGTTTTTCAGAATCTTCTTACTGTGAACACAAAACAGGAAATACAGTAATACCATCAGTATATGATAAACACTGTTTAGTAGAAACTGTTTCTCCCTTAATAAGTACTAGGTTAACTCCAAGAGGAGGCGGTGAAAACGAGCACGATAACAAACACACGCCACTGGTTGTTTGTAGCGGCCAGAGGAAAGGTTCAGGAAGAAAAACTCACTAAAACTTCAGGAATTTGCCAAACTACGTTTTAGTGTTGTACTACGGCCTCTAATAAAAACATTTTTCTCAAGTTCACAGGGGAAAATAAAAGTATTCCATAAAAGTTAATATTTTATTGAATGAAAAACAGCCTAATAAGTTAATTTAAAGTTAATTTGAAATACTGATTCTGAGGCAGGAAAAACAAATTTCTCTGTAAAGCGGGCATCCATCAAAAGTCACCAAATAAAGCATTTCATGTTCTAAAACATTTTTCAATTTTTTTCACTAAAACAAACAAACAAACAAACAAACAAACAAACAAACAAACAAACCTTATTTATCTTCCATGGATTAAAAGATTAATATAATTCTATAAACTTACCTACTTCAGAGTTTTGAAATTTATTTACAAACAGATAATAAAATACAGCTGGTATCCCGAGAATAACACACAAATTTTAATTTTCCTTAAGATAGTAGAATGCACTTTGGTTTGACTGCCCCCTGCTGATGTGAAATTTCTAAAATGATGAAAGTTGACTTGATAAAATTGTGATGTTATTTTAAAAAAAACATTTGTACTCAGAAATTGGTTTCGATTTCTTAGTGAAAACTAAGGAAACTTAATATTTAACTTCTGTGTCTTATTTTCACTCAAAGGGCAAATATTTGTCTAGGACTATCTGTGATCTGACACTTTTCAAAAATATGATTTCATCTCTGACCTCAAAATACCTTACCAGTTATTAGATAAATAGGAAAAATCTTGAAAAGAATAAACTATTAGAGAAAATCAAGAACTCAACTAAGTGGTATTGAAGAGAAGCAAGCTAGAAAAAGAGAGATTGGTAGGGCCAAGTTAGTCTAAAATAAAAACCATAATGGAAAAGGTTGCTAAGACAGATAGCTGAGGAGAAGAAATGAGGATGGAATTAGACCAACAGAAACGAGACTAAATAAGCACAAGCCTGGAGGAAATTATGGACACAGCACGTGCAGAACACGTGACACCAGAAGACTTAATTGTCATGATAAATGGATAAATGTTCAGTGCAAACAGAAAATAATGGTGAGAGGCTGGGGCCCAACTTTTCTAAACTAAAAAAGCCAGAATGAAGAGCTGGCCTTGGGGCAAACACCAGGGACCCACTGTATGTTCCTTGGCAGTACGGAAACCGGCAAAGCAGCAGAGTCACCTGGTTCAAGACATCCTTTAGAAGGAGTGCTGTGATATAGAAACAGAAATGGAGGAGGAAAAGGCTGGAGGCAGAGACACCAGTTATGGGACGACTGTGGAAATCCCCTGAAAGAACTGAACCAGGATGGAAACAGGGAAGACAAATGGAATTGAGACACATTTGAGTTCAAAACAAAACTGGGTGCCTGATTAGATTCAGATTTTTGTGCAATTCGTATGCCATGCTGATTGTTACGTTCAACTGACAGAATAAAGGCGAAGTGGACAGAGAGGTAACAGAAGGGGGAACTAAGTGCCACTGGGGCTGAAGGGGTACAGTTTCAAGATGTGGGAAGTTGGCAGAATCAAGTTTGCGAATTCAACAAATGAGAACCCTTAAGAAGCCACTAAACTTTGTTCGACAGTCATTGGCGACCTTCATAAGTTCACTTTTAATAATGTTGTACAGTCAGGAGGAACCAGATAGCTGGAAAGTTTTACACTTGAGGTGAGCTGAGAAGCTAAGTGGAGCAATTCACTTTGGGGGAACACGTCTGTCTCAGGGGAGAGGAAAGGAGTAGCATGTAAACAACAGGGCAGAGCTAAGTTTAGTTAAAGATGGGGGGACACACGGGGACGTTCACGGCAAAGAGTCTTAATTATCTCTATAAATCAGTTTCCAAACTCATTTCCCCAAAAAAGATAGATTAATATTCACAAAAACCTTGGAAAATATTTGCTATCAGTTCTCTACCTGGGAGTCCAGTTTCTACTGGAGTTGTCCTGTCCCCAGGGATGGCTTCATCTAGCTGAGACGTCTCAGTTTTCTATATTCTGTCTAGAACAGTCTGTATGCTATTTCATACAAAATTTCAAAGCTAAGCTATTGTTGACGCTGCTTCCTACACATATAACTACAGTCCTTCCAAACATGGTTTATGTGAAGACATCTGGAATTGAGCATGAACTTGGTAGACATATTCACATGTCATAAGTAAAAGTGGACATGATAAGACCTCATGGAAAAGTCATGCATCTCCTAAAACAGCTGCCTTGTTTTAGAATACTAAACAAAACCATGGAAAGTCACAAGAAAGTCATGCTATATTTTCTTTGCAAAGGAATTTCTGCTAAAAGAAGTATAATACTTGAATTAATTCATTTGCTTATAGAGCAAATCATTTGTAACGCTTCTGGCCCAAGTTCACTATCTTGTATCATTGTAATGTCAGTTTTAAAAAAAGAACATGGGAATAATGAAGTTTCCTCTCAAAACTCACGTTCACAAAATAATGAAAATAAACATCAGTATGTGCAGAGTTCCAATAAGAACCTTGTATGCATACTAGAGTACACGGGTTGATTGGAGGCAAGGCCTTATTGTTCTTCATGACTCAGTATTCTGAGTATTACAATACAATTGATAGGAGATGTTAACACTCAAATTGGTATTTCCCAGAAAAGATAAAAAATCATTAGGAACTCACAAGCATCTGCAGAATGAACAAAAGTGCTACACTGACTGACTATACAATAGACCAAACTAAGTTCTCTCTAACGTTTGTCAGAGATCTGCTAACATCTTTTTCCTTTTAAATTGAAAAAGATTTCATAAGTTATTAAATATAATTCTAGAAAAAGACAGAATTAACCATTGTTTCCTTCTTTGAATATTATCCTCTAGTCTTTATATACATGAACACATTTTATACAATATTATATATCAGATAGTTTAAACATCTTCTAATAAAATAGATTTTTTGAGGCAATTGCCTTTTGAAAAACAAATAAAACTTTCTCTGACAAAAGATTTCCCTGAAAAAAAAAAAAAAAGAAAAGAAAAAATGAAGAGTCGATTTTCAAAAGTAAAATATACATGGTAAAATAACTGGAATGACAATTTTAAACAGAGGAAAGAAGGCAGATTCTATTACAATCTTCATTGTGTGTAGTCCACATCTGGATGAAGAGTACAGGGGGATTTCAAAACACAACCCACAACTGAATATGCTATCTAACAAATGTGTAACCAAAAAGAGATGACATGGCCAAAATAACGGCCTTATACTCTATTCATTAAAGGAGATTGATGTAAGTGGAAAGACCAAGTCCAATATAAAGAAAGCAATTTATCAATACCGTGTCAAAAGTCTTTCTTTCTGGTAATAACTTTCACTAACTATTACTGCATTAGACATTAAAAATAGCAGCATCATGTCCAGAGAAGCATAGTTAAAACAAGTCTCAGAGCAAATCTAGCTCAAATCTCACCAGTATTTCCCGAGGAAATGTTTACCTAATTATGTAAGTACTACCCTGGACACCATAACAGGTAACTTTTAAATTTACAGGTTGGAAGTATAGGGTGGTATGTGAAATGAGTGAGGCAACAAAACAACAACAAACAAACAAATAAAAAACAAGTGGGCAGTTGAGAGATCACAATGGGCCTTGGGCCAGGCATGAAAGATACAGGGTAATGGCATCCTGGAGGGTGACACAGCTAGTTTAAGGCAAAAATCAAATGTTCCCCTACAAAGCTTTGACTAGCAACAATCAGCCTTGCATATACTCATTTTTTAAGAACTTAGAAGGAAAAAGTTCATTATACTCCAAGGGGACACAAAAAGGCCTGTAGAATTTGACTCAATTAACACAGTCTCCTTGGACAAGGATACAGAACAAAGTGTCCTGAATCTGATGGCAAAGTAAATAGTAAGTAGTACACGGATATGAGAAATTCACGATGCGGCATGGGGGAAAATGAAATCAGAAGACACTTGACTCGTCCCAGAATCTTTTTTCAAAGACACAGTAAGCTGCTGGACGGGCAAGAGCCTAACACACAGATGTCTGGCGCTTACGCTAAGTAGACGAGTTAGCACTTAAAATGGAAGCTTCCTTTAGAACACTGCTCTTTCACTTCCATCACGGAAGCAGTATCATGAAAGTTTTAATTCCCAATACACGACTGTGCCAGCCACAGCAGGCTCGACCTCCCTGGCAGGTGAGATCACCCTGTGATACCCCCTCCCCTTCCTCCTTGTCGCCTAACCTTTGCCCTTGTGTTCTGGGTGCACGCCAGAGTCGGCGGAGTCTGTCCCATGTTGCCACCTTTCCTTCCTCTCCTCCATCAGGACAGGTGTACTGAGCCCTCAACATGGCCAGACCCCCTAATAAGCACAGCGACACATCAGTGAACAAAACACACTTAAGAAACCCTGAATCAAAAATTCTAGCTTAACAATTTGTTTCATATTAAAGTAATATGATGAAAATAAATGTTATATGAACCAATAAAATATGACTTTTAAAAGAGCATTACTATTTCTGAGAAAACCAAAGCAAATGCTCAGGGAAATTCAATAAAGGTGAATAACTAAAATAACCGTTAATTTGATGCCAGTAGAACATTTGTAAAAAATCAGGACACTCAGGGTGCCCTAGGTTCTCACCCTGAAAAAGCCAACCATTTAAATCAATATAATGAGGTTTAGATAAGAGATTTCACAAAATTCCAATCAGTGGACTATTCTCAAAGAAAGGCATTTGTTGGCCGGCCGAGTGGCACGTTGGTTAAGAGCTGGCTTGGGACACCAGAGGGCCCCGGTTCAGATCCCACATATGAGGGCCAGTGACACTGCCCTCTACAGCTAAGATGCTTAACAACAGCTCAACCTGGAACTGGGCTGCCGTGAGTCGCCAGGGACAGCAGGTGAGTTGCCATGGGCTACCGTATGTAGCCAGCAGCCGTCCAAAAGCCGGCGACTGATCGGCCTCGCCCAGGGAAGAGAGCAGTGATGGTGTCAACTTGGGCCAGGGAAGCAACGTCCTCTACAATTAGACTGAAGAACAAAAAGGATAGCAACTTGTCTGTTCCCCTTCCCCCAATTCCCCAATAAAAATCTTAAAAAAAAAAAAAAGGCATTTGTCCTCAAACAAATAAATAGCAAATGAATGCATATTTAAATGTTTTATCTTAAAGTAAAATCATTAAACTTTATAGAAAATAGTTTAATGATTCTTTAATGGACTGTTTCAAGTAACTACTAACTGCTGGACTAACCTAGAAATTCAGATACATTCAAAATTACTGGGGAAAGGGCAAAATGGTAGATACACTGGAAAGGAAATAAGGCAGTATCCACCAAAATCACAAAGGCATTTACCCTTTCACACAGCAGCCCACTTTACAACAAACCTGCATGATAACACCTGGACAAGGTTGCTCACTGAGGTACTGTCAGTAATGGCAGAAGCCCAGCAATAGCCTAACTGCCCATCAATAGGGGATGATTTGTACATAGTCCTGCGCTTATGCAGCCCCCAAAGGAGGATGAAAATACCACATACAGAGTAAGAATAATCTCCACGATACAGCGCTGGACAGTGCGTGTAGTTCCCTACCTTCTGCATATCTTGGGGAAAGTGGGTACTGGAAACAGTAAGTAAACATACATACTTGACTGTACTAAAAACAACGTCGGAAGAAAAAAGAGACTGAATGAGGCGAGAAAGATTAGATGGGGATACAGGGGTGGGAGCAAGGTTCTCGCCGCATACATTTTCCCATACGGTTTTCATCTTTGAATCATGTAATATATACATATTACCTATCCAAATGTCACTTAAACAAAATTTTCTTTAAAAATGAAAAAATAATGACTAAAGAATATATCAAATATAGGGTAACATGGAATGTATTACTTTGCTTCCTGTTATCAGTGAAACAATTTATTTTACACATTACAACCTCTAAGAGATGATCAAACTTTGCATTTTCCAATGCTAGCTGAGACCCAATTTCTTATCTGAAGTTTTCTCCATACTGACCTCATAAGCTCTTCTGGTCCCTTAATTAAAAACAAAACAAAACAAAACCCCTAAGAAGACTTTTGGTGGTGACAGAATACAGATCTCCTGTCTGTCTCCACCAAAGAGGCAACTCGTCCTTAAACACGTAAACAAAGGTAAAGTGACTTGCTATGATTTGTGACTTGAAGCTGCATTTTTCACCCTCGTTTGCTTTCCAGAAAGCATAACTTTTTTCACAGCATGCACTCACGTAATTAATGGGGTGTGCATAGTATGACAGGTAGCATTGTTTAAAAAATAAGATCAACTACAATTTTTTGGAATACAGTTGGATTACGAAGATGACTTACACTTTGTGCCAGTGTGTTTTTGTCTGAGCACAGTGGATGGAACAGTAATAAATCTCTCTGAGGCCACGTTCTGTCTCCCGCACTACACTTCCGTGACCCTAATGGCAGTTATGGGTATGTCCTGAACCCAGGCCAGGGTCCAAAAACCTACATCTCCAGAAGGCAATGTAAACATTCTTTGTTAGTCTCAAACCTCCCTACCCTGAGTCACTCGGTGTGTTTGTGTTTACACGCGTGTGGTTGCACAGACTTCCTCCTACTGAAAATTATTGTGACTGAGTAGACAATGATGAAATGGTGGCGGTACAATAGTTCCATTTGTGAGATGAACAAGGAAATGCTCACTCCTTACACTGAGGTACAGAGATTATTAGTTAGAGGTTGAATAATTCTTTTAATTCCTTTCAGAAAAGTTTAGTGTGAACGCAAAGTACCCAATACAAGTTAGCAGATACCCATCTAACAAGTTAAAAATAACCACCTGACTTTCCAGACGTATGAAAACATTAAATAAATTAAAAATAGACTGATGGTAAAAAGTTATACAAAAGTTCTCATGTCCTTCTATGAAATAGGATTGTTTTCCATTTTTCTCTGTATAAGATCCATATTGTCTCCATGAACATTTTTCAAACAATGTTTATGTTTATTGCATCCATAAAGCCCCAGGTCAATGTCTAAAGCCATTCTTCTTATTAGTAATTCAAACACACAAAACAACATCTCCTTAAAAAACACTGTAAACTTCAGTGTGGCTATTCATTTGGAAAATCTCCCATCAGGATAAAAATCTCATCCTCAACAGACTGAGCTTGGGGCTTGGGGGCTGGGCAACACTTATTTGTGGGATCTCTCCAGCCCATTACAGGATGTGGCGGCAACTGCCCTGGTCTCTACTGACTGGATGCCAATGTCATCACAACCAAAACGTCTCCAGACATAGCCAAATGTCCTCCCAGGTTGGGGGTGGGCAGAGGGGGGAAGGAGGAGGGTGTGGTCAAAATAGTCAGGTTGAGCACCAGGGCTATAGAAGGTTATAGCACTCCCATTAGGAGACATCTTCAAGAAAAGAACAGATAATCAGCGTCCTAGACAGCTCAGATATTCACCGTTTGACGTACAAGCTGATCCTAGTGGTTTTTGTTGGTTTACAGAATCTTTTGAGGTGTTCCTTGTTGGTTGTTTCTACAGCTTTATGCTTCTAAACTTTCATTCAGAATCAAAATTCTTCTAACTTTTAAAAAAACTAGGAATGTCCTCAAATAACTCTTGAACTGCCAATGTACTCATCACTGTATATGCCCATGTTTTTCTTCTCAACTTTGACAAAGATGACACAATGTAAATTTTCCAAATCAGGCCCAAAGTTGGGGGTTGTGAGGAGCTATAAATGGAAACTAAAAATGAAATCAGGCCACCAGAGCTTGATTACTGACATCCCTGTTTGATTTATCAGCAAATCATAACCCCCCGCCCGGCCCCGCAAAAGTTGAACTGGTCAGGATTTTGCAAGCTATTAAAAACTGTTTATAGCTAGATGTTTTCTAACTGGATATGAGGCTGCAGCACACTAAAAGCTATCACTAAAGCAGGGGAAGTTGTAATCCCTGAGGAGATTGTCTGGGTAAGTGAGCAGAGACTCTAGCTGACAGCAGAGATAATGCAATTGTTCCAGGCCAAAGCACTCTATTTGTTTTTGTTGTTTTTCTCCTGTCCTATCAGCAGTCTGTCTCCATGGATTTGTCTGGGAAAATGATAAATAGTAAAGCAAGCAGCCCTTTCCATCCGTCTAAATCATCCTCCCAGCAGACTCCAAGCAAAGCTTTGGGATGGACCATCTTTTTAAAAGTACATTTCTATATATAGTAAATTGCTTAAAACCAATGAAACTAAGTGCAAGAATTTTCTTGCAGAGAGATTTTTCACATGCAGAGAGACAAATACTGATACAGAGCCTTAATTCCTTGAAGTTTAAAACATCACAGAAAAAGGTCAATGAGGACCATGAAATATTTGTAAATATGTGAAACAGGGAATATAAATATGTGAATGATGCCTCACCAGCCCCTAGTGACTAAAAATTACAGTGTATTAGTTACAAACCAGATTTGACTACTAAAGGCCATCTATGTATTAGCCTTTAAAAATCTGACATTCAAATTATCCTCTAACACCAAAAAATAGGATTCTAAAGGTGCTATACATATATCAATTCATCAAAAGTAAATGGCAAATTCATACTACAAAATGAAAATATCAGGAAGCACATAGGAAAAACCTAAACAGAGTCTGGACACTTTTGAAAGGGTCTTTAAAATACCGGAAACAGGAAAAAAAAAAACACAAAACCCAAAACCGTTCATGCGTGGGAATCACTGGGAATCAAATAAAGAAGAATTTTTAAAAATTCACTATTCTTTTTTTTAAGTTTCTATCCTCCACATATTGTGCTTTTAGCCAACCATTCAAACAAAAGAACTCATATCACTATTCTCTCTCATGGAAAAGAAACTGAAATTTGCATGATGGAAGTAATTAAGTTTCACAAGACTTAAATGACACATAAACAGATAGGGACTATAAAAATATCATATCCTTATAAATCAACAACAATCTTGGGCAGAATTATTGTCCGATATGGAGAGCATAATGTGACAGATTTTAACATAAAGCTCAAAAGAAGATTGTGTCCCTCTCCGGATTTTAATCTCAATGATCTGAGGAACACATAAAACCAATAAAAATGAATAATTTAGCTCAACAATTGTTATGGTTTTTTTTTTCTTTATCTCCTTATTTATCTTTAGGAGGACGCTATAATTTCTTTTGGCAACTATATAAAATAACTAAATACCAGTATTAAGCTATCTTTTAATTTAATGTTTCTAAAACCAAGAAGCACCTTCCATTCAAAAAGGAGGCTCGAGAATGTTGGAGTCCAGAGCTCTAAATGCATTCATCAGTCATTCATTCAACAGATATGAATTTGAGGCAATCTTTGGTATAAACAAACAGTATCATAAGGTCCTCCTATAATAATAATGATAATTATAATAAGAACTAGCATTTATATAATGTTTACATATGTACAAAACAGCTTCAGGACATAATTATAATTGACCTTTCACTTTTCCCTGGCTTTATAATCTACTGTAAAAGGGGAAAAGTTAAGTTTGTGATGAATAAGAGGCAGAAATGGGAGGTAGCCATCGGGAGTCATCTGAAAGTTACAGAATTAAATGTAATAGAAAAACTTAAATTTCCCTATTTTTCAAGATTAATGCTGGTTTTTATAAAAATACACTACCATAAGACTCTAATATATCTTTATCAGAAATGCTAATTCCTTCACTGCCCTGTAAGGTTTCTCAGTCTTTCATCAAATCAAAGGCTTAATGAGTCCTTTTTGTTGTCCTATTAAATATAAAATTTGAGGGCTATCAAATATTCAGGTATCTGTGCTAATCAGATAGTTTCAAATTCTATACTAAACCAGAATACCAGGATTCATAGGTCATATACCCTCAAATCACAGTAAAGACAATACATTATTTATTGTTTTAAAAAGGAAAACTCATTAGATGAGGCAAAGTGTTTATTCTTGGACAACTAAACATATGAATTTAGAAAAACTAGAAGCGAATCTTATCAGAAGGGCTGCAGCATAAGGTTACCTCAATTTCCTAGCTAACATGGCATCCTAATCCTGGTTAATGATATGAAAAAATGAGCTATAGTGATAAGAAGTACCACATAGCAAGTCAGTCTCTTTAGCAGTCAATTTGCATAATAAAAAATGTCCTTTGAGTAATATCTTTATGCACAATACTTTTATTTAAAAGCTTTTGAAACATCAAGCATTTTAAAATCAAACTTTATAAATAATGGTGATTAGCTGCATGTTTATATGTGGCTATATAAGGCCTAAGAAATCTTATGGAGATGAGAAAGATGAAACAAAAGAATACACATCAGCTTAAAATGGGAAAGCAATGGCTTTAACTTTAAAATGACAAAAAAATGACAAACAAGGACGTATGTATCCCCCCTCCAAGCACTACTCTCTGGAATTAGGAAACCACTTCCTTTTGTACAACACAATCCTCAGGTAATTTAGAAGCATACTACATTAAGAAAATTTAAATTTTTGAAGTGTATAGTGTAAATGTTATAAAATGTAAAATTTTAAAACAAAGTAGAGAGTGTAGTCATTTGGTAGCACATCATGAAAATACATGAGAAGCTGACATGCTGTAGGATAAAGAATAAAGTGTTTAATAAACTCATAGACACAACAATAGTTTAGTGGTTACCAGAGGTTAAGGGGGGAGGGGGGACAGTGGAAGAGGGTAAAGGGGGCCAAATATATGGTGATGGAAGGAGAACTGACTCTGGGTGGTGAACACACAGTGCAATATATAGATGATGTATTACAGAATTGTACACTTGAAACCTATGTAGTTTTGTTGACTGCTGTCATTCCAATAAATTTTATTAAAAAAAAAAAAGAATAAGGTGTTTAGAAACAGTAAGCCCTACCTTACAATACACTGTCTTTATTACTTATTAGTTCTTGAATGATGGCAAGCTATTTAATCTCTGAACATCAATTTTCTCATCTCTGAACTGTAAACAGAAATACTACTTTGCAGGGTCCTTAGAAGTACAGATGATAGATGCCTGCTCAATTAGAAGTGATAATAATTCTTATTAGCTTAGAGTAATATTTCCAGATTCTTCTGATTCCCTTCATGCATTGAACTTTGTATATTATTTTTCACTTCAAATATAATATCTAAGAAAAAAATCCTGCTATGAAATGCATAATATCACATGATATTCATTTATTATATAGGTCGATCTACCTATAATCTTCCATACACACATTATACTTCTGTTGAGACTCCATGTTTACGTCTTTGTTTTCCATGAAGAAAATCCTTGCTGCTTATGAGAACACTTGACTTTTCTCATTGTCTGAAGGAATACAGGTTCAGGTCACAAACATGAATGTGAAATATCAGCTCATGGAAACTTGGCTCCAGATTACTGTTCTACTTACTAATTTTGCAAACTATGTAGGCAGGGCAGTCAACTCTCACCAAAACATACTCACGACTGTAACTAAAAGGAAAAGTTTTATGAGGAATGACTCTTAATTATTTTAATGGTGATTAAACACACAACCACATTACTTCCTCAAGGCCCTCTGAATAGTTGACATAAGCTTTACTCTTAGTGTACGTTTTTCTATTCAATAAATATATTACTCAGATACCCAACCCATCTTTTACTAAACATTTGTCACTCCCAAGAAAAATGATGTGACCAGTATAGAACTGGTAATAAAGTGAAAAGGTAACATATAGGAAATACTAGTATTCTCAGTGAAGGACATATAAAAGCAAATTAAAAAGATACACAATTTAGCTCAGAAAATCACTGTTATTTTGACTCAGCAAATTATAGCGAACAAGAAAAGGCTGGTGCTTTCCAAACGCATTACTATAGCTAATCAGAAGGATATATTATATAAGGCAAGTGTCTTTCCTTGAACTGCTTACCATGTGTCCCAGCACCTGGATATGTCAGCAAACGAAACAAAAACCCTTGCCCTCCTGGGGCTTACACTGGAGCAGGGGTAGGCGGTCAGTATGAGCACTGTAAATCAGTGAACTGTTTGGTACTAAATACTGGAGCAAAAATAACTGAGAAGCATAAAGGGGATCAGGAGAACCAGAGAAAAAGAGTTGTGGAGTATCAGTGGTGTCAGGTACTTGACACGGTCGTTGCCCAAAAGATGCAGTATTATTGCTTCAGACAAACGAGATCGGTCTTATGAGTATTTCCTTATCAGCTTTTAAAAAAAATAATTCCTATTGTTTTTTTTTTACAACCTGTGCTATAATTGGTTGTAAGAAAAGCAAATCAAACATTTTTGTAGGACATGTTTGTTTTTGCCTCTTCATCACCTATCACACTGCCTGGCACATAACAGGTGTTTCATCAGTATTTGGTGAATGACTCAATCCAAGCCATTAAGCAAACAGTTTATCTGAACAGTTTTGGTCCAAAAGTTTAGTTCAGGGATCGGCAAACTTTTTCTTAAAAAGCAAGAGAGTAAATATTTTCATCGTATCTGCCCAACAGGCTATTCAGCAATGGGTGTGGCTGTGTCCCAACAAAACTTTACTTCAATAGGCAGAGAACATCGTTTTTCAATCTCTTCTTAGTTTATTCTGTATCTAATCGCCTTAAGTCTTCTGTTCAATTTTCCTGAGAGTATAAAGATATAACTATCATCTACTTGCTAACGCTTACTTTTGCAATTCTCATCGACTCAGACGAACAAAAGCAGTTACACACACATCCTGCCTCTCCCCCGCTTTCCCTTTCTCTTTCTCTAAGTGAAGACTGATAAACTGTGAAAAAAGCTCCTACACTAGCTGATGGATACCAGTTTTTACAAGAGAGCATGCACAGAGCACTACTAATCTTGCACAGTTGATTGAGCTAAGGAACACGTTGGTATTGTGTAAAATGCAGGTGAAGGGCTTAGTCAGCTATCGCGTGCAGCTCGGCCAGCACATGCTTGGTGCGCAGTACCCACCAAACCACCGCCCGGTTCTCTCTGCACTGCTCAGCCTGCCCTCTTCCCACTGTTCCCGCCTCCTCCTCGCCCAAACTTACATAATCTCCACTTAAATTTAAACCATTACTTGTGAAATAAGTTATACAGTAGGACACACACATTTCAACTATTACTGTTAAAAGCAAAGCCAGTTCCTCTCATTTCCTGAAGCAGGCCATCCCTTGGATGGAGATGAGGAAGCCTGTGAAAGCAGTAGCCCCTGACTCAGGAAACATTCCAGGTGAGCATCTCCATCTAGTGTCAAAGGAGAGTAACTGCAGGACCAACTGATCATCAGAGAGAACGCAAGAGGCCTGAGAGCAGGAGATCTAAGATTCACTGTTCCAAATCTACTCTGATGTATGTGCCGGAGCGGTACTGCAGACAAAGTTTAGGCTGTTGATGCTTTCTGATTATAATAGTTTAAACACAGACCTTACACACACACACACCCCTTACATATACACACAATAAATAAAATGATGCCAGGCACAGAAGTGGCACATTATTATTAATACTCTCTAAGCATTTTAACTATAATCACCAAATTTGCCATTCTACTAATGACTGTAAAACATTCAGACAGCCACTGCAGTGTGCTGAGCTCCACAGAGACAGCGCCAGGGCAAGTGCAGTCGGACGGGCACTGGGAGACTCTGCTCGCTGAGGACAGATAATTAGACACGGGCAAAGGAGACCCTAAGAGGCCGAGAGGCAAACTGTCATCATGTGCATTCATTCTCTGTGCAAACCTGCTGGGAGGAGCACCCACAGCACCCAGACGCTTCAGTCAGCTTCTCAGAGTTTGCTAAGAAGCGCTCGGAGAGGGGGAGACCATGCCTGATAAAGAGAAAGGAACATTTGAAGACAAGGCCCGATACGAACGAGGAATGAAAACTTACATCCCTCCTAACGGGGAAATGAAAAAGCAGTTCCAGGATCACCCAAACCCAGAGGAGAGCGTCCTGGCCTGTCCACTGGCGATGCTGCAAAGGAACGGGAGGGATGGGGGACGAGGTGCTGCGGGCAACACGCAGCCCCAGGAGGAGGCGTGTGCTGAGCTGAGGGCAAAATATGGAAAAGATACTGCTGCCTACCGAGCTAAAGGAAAGCCTGACGCGGCGGAAGACGGAGCTGTCAAGGCTGAAAAGAGCAAGAAAAAGAAGGGAGGAAGCGGAAGCGGGGGAAGATGAAGATGATGATGGTGAACAAGTTTCTTCCAGTGCAGTTTTTTTCTTGTCTACAAAGCATTTAACCCCCCTGAACACAACTCATTCCTTTTAAAGAAAAAAAAAAGAAATGTAATAAACAAACAAATAAATAAATAAAACATTGACTACGTGGCTTCAGATTTAGTTCTCAAATATGGGCATTTAGGAGCAATAACGATACAAGAATTTTTTTCAAATTTAACAGTGAGTTAGCTTTAAATAATCTGTTCCAACTGAAAATTATTTTTATATTCATAGATGGTTTTTAAAATAGCATATTATATATAGACCAAAATATTACAGGCTGATCAGACATCTGTGAAAGGAGAAAATATGCAGCTCAACAAGTTTTCCTTTTTCAAAGAGTAATAAATTTTCAGTGAAAAATTTAAACGTTCTTCACCTGTCAACCAGGTTTTTATTACACAACAGCCGCCTTCAGGCTGATTTATGGCTCCCCCCCGCCTTTCTGACAATTAAGTGGTTAAAAAGCCATTTTTGCACACCTGGATAATATTTGCTGCTCTATAACCTGCTTGAAGAAAGGAACTTTTCAATAACAAGCAAGTTTGGGAAGGTGGTACCTGAAAAAGCTTAAAACAAAAACAAAAACCCTAGAAATGCTTGGTAAGTAGCATCCTTTTACGTAGTATTTGGAGTCTCTATTATGATCTGTCTCTGTGTCATAAAAGAAGGGGATTGTAGAATGTGAATGAAATATCAGGGGTTTTCTAGAATATTTGACAGGTACAGAAACAGAGGCCCAGAGAGGCTAAATAACTTCAAAAAAGACACAGTGTTAGCAACAGAGCCGAATTGGAACAAGATCCCACATTGCTGTCTGTCTCATTTCTTCCACTGCTTGTTTCTTGCTGTCAGTTTCAGGCCTTTCTGTCACATTTTGCACACACCATTCTAGTCCCTATCATCTTTGTCATCTGTTCCATGTGCCAATCTCACTGTCCGCTAGACTCATTTCCCCAGTTACGCTGCTTACATTATGCAAAAAGCCCGTCTCCAATGCTACACACTCCAGAAACTCATCTAAAATACTAAGTTCTGGGAACGGTTGTGCCCCAAAACCTATAAACAAAATGTTCAAAGGTGAAAATTACACAACATTATAACACATATCTCTAATCACAAATTCATGAAAATGCAGTTAAAAGTGGAGGTAAGTGATGAAGAAATTAACTACATATGTTAGCACTGTTTTAAAGCTAAAAGAAAATAAGTTTTGAATATCTGTAAGGTTTAAACCAGATTAATATTGAACTCTTCACTTTAACAGCATATAAAGCCATAGAGTTGAGAAGTTTATCTAAATTTCATTGAATATAATGTCTTGTCTACTTCCAGCAGAGAAAACAGAAAGCATTTCTTTACCCAGGTATGTATTCTTAAGGTAAATTAGGTGAATTTGTCTTTCAACTGTTCTTTCTCCATAAGCAATCTTAATCACTTATTTCTCTTCAGGGGTTCTCTTTGGTAACTCTTCGAAAACATCTCCTGACTATCTCTGTACCAATTAAATGTTCCATGAAGTTCACCTAAATTGTCCTGGGCTATACGTGTTAAACTATTTTTCAAAAAGTCAGAAAGCTACAGAAATTCTTCTTGGTATTTAAGAAATATAATGCCTCTGCTATCGATGCATAAGAGACACAGAAAATAGGAGCCCACTCTGACAAATACTCAGAAAGATCTATCAGATCTATCAGATCTAGTGAGGTGAGTTTAGTAAGATGTAATTCCTCTACTCCTGAGGCCTGCAGCCCTTGCAGCTGCGGCCTGGGACGGATGCTCTGGGGAGCCACCTGGGAAGCACGTGAGAAGCAAGGGGCGCTGAACTTGGAGGAAGACCTCTAGATCTGATCGCACCATGACTCAACTTCTAAGACTTGAATTAATAGCACAAGCCCACGGCAGGGAAGCTATTACTTGGCAGAAGACTCCGTGGAAAGACCTGGGCTCTTTAGTGGTGTTTTTGGTGACTTTAATTGATGACTTTAAATCCCAGAGCAGCATACAGTGTGATTCAGCTGGCACCTAAACGAGCCCAATCCTGGGATGCGTCAGCAGAGGCATTGCGTTCAGATCACAGGCACCTTGTCTCACAGGCTCTGTACTCATCAGACCACAACCTCTTACAGTATATTCACTTGTGGATGCCACAGTTTCTGAGAGAAGGGAATGAATGGACAACAGCTCAGGAAAACAAAGGATAAAAATGCTGCACATGGAATAGGAGTATCATGTGAAATAAAACAAGACGTCAAGCCTGGAGAAGAAAACACTGGGTGGTGAGATAGAATGTAAAGGTAAGACACATACCAGTTTTTAAAGATAAAGAAGGACCATATAGAAGAGGAATTAAAAACTGCTCTTTATAGCATCTTGGAATAAAAGCAGGCTGTTGCATGGAAGCTTTAGGGAGACAAACAGCTGCTGGCTCTGCAGAATTAAGAACTTCCTCAAGTCTGTGACACAAATGAAATGGTCTATTTCATGAGTTAGTAGGTTCCCCCTCAGTGCAGGTGAGTAAGCAAAGGATGGAGAACTGATGGGTAGGGGCCGCACAGCGGGGTCAACGCATCAGAAGGGCAAACAGACTATCAAGCCTTCCAAGCTCTCGCCAACCTTGAAAAAATTAATCTACTTCAGAACTTGATTATCAAGGGCAATACAAATTATATTTTATTATTCTTTCTCTAATAGAAGACTAAGTGTATTATTTGCATGTTGACATCATCAAATATTATGTACCATTCTCATATATTTAAACATAGAATTTTAAGTTCTCAAAATTTAAATATCTAAGCCTGAAAATCCCAGTGATGACAAATACTAAAAAGGCATTCAACTTACAATTACAAAAAGCCAAAAACCAGTGCAGCTTTTAAGATTCAGTAGCCATGAATAAATCTTTACATTATTCACATAATAAAAAAACCCTGCATTTCTAAATTTATGGATTTTCATGAGTCAGTTGGAAAGAATAATAATTTAGTCCAAGAAAATGTATTTTAAAAGATTAAATACTAAAATAACTTTCAAGACGAGATGCAACATATCTGAAAGAACAAGAAGTTAATATACTGTTCCTACTCTTATTGGTTTATTCTAAGCTCAGCATTATATTATTGATTCATGTGTGATTTATCTTCAGAACATTTATGCACTAAATATATTTAAACAATCTTTAGAAAAACTTCGTAGCTCATGTATGTACAACACATATTGTAACTTCACTAAACTTCTAAAAGCTTACAAAGCTAGATCAATGGTCAGTAAATTTTTCTATAAAGGTCCAGTGGTAAATAATTTAGGCTTTACAGGCCATAAGCCTCTACTGTAACTACCGTAGGGTAGTGTAAATGCAGTCACAGACAGCACATTAACAAATTAGTGTGACTACATTTAAATAAGCTTTATTTATGAAGATTGAAATTTGAATTTCCTTATCATTTTCACGTCGCAAAATATTCTTCTTCTTTTGAATTTTTTCAACCATTTAAATACGTAAAAACCATTCGTAGATCATGGGATACACAAAAACAGGTGGTGCCAGACTTAGCCCACACGCCACAATTTGCTGACCCCTGAGATAGACACTCTTTATCTTATCAAGGTCTAAATAAGATATGACCATATATGCATGCAACCTCTGGCCCATCGCTTGCTCTCCTCTCCCAATCCCCCTTCCCCAAAGCCGAAACCCTTACAGCTGCCATAGAAGTTACATTGAAAACACTTGGAGCTTTAACACACACGCACCCATGCACGCATGCACACACACACACACACACAACAATAATAAAACGACTTCTGAGTCCTGTAAAATGATGGTAAAGTTGAAACTGGAAGCTGACCTTGGAGGAAGCCTCCCAGGTCTACGCACCCCACAGCTCACCTTCTAAATTCGAGGCTGTCCACATCATTTTCATAAACAATAGTAAAGATGAATAAGAGTCCTTTCCTTAAAAACTCACAGGGAGGTAAAAATTATGATTCATTTAGCCTTATTTTATGTCCATTAGGTCAAGCAGCTTATGTTTTGGTTCTGACTTAGTTGAGAACAGCAGTTATAAGAACAGTACTTATAATTAGGAAGGGTAAGAGAAAAGCTATCCACAAACACATCTGTAAACTTTTTTCTGAAGAAACTTTAGGTACACAATTCATTTGAAAATTGGACGCTATCTATATTTAGCTTCTCATTTGCTGACATTTCTAAATATGATAATTAAATTATTCCACGTTACAAAGATATCCATAAGCCAACTTTTAATTTGCAATATTTAAGAAATAAAAATATTATGTCATATTTCACCCATCAAGCACATTTCCTCCTCCAGAAAAACTGAAAGGAAAATTAATGCCAGTTTATTACTCCCATGAGTTAAACATATTAAGTTAGAAAATAATTTTAAACCCTGAATTACTCAAGGCCTCTATATAACTTGCAAAATTTCCCTCAATTGAGCAATCTTTTCCATAGCTGACTTAGAGCAGAATTTTTAAAATTCTACACATTTGATAACATAAGGAAGCTAGGTTTCCAGGCTAGGGATAATACGTATAACAATTATCACTGAGAACCTGATACCTATTGCATACTAGGTATCACTATTAAAAGTGACCAAAGGGACTCAATTCAAAATATTCATAAAATTAAACTATTTTGAGGCTATTTAACACCTTGGAAAAAAGACATGATCATTTCTTCCTTAATATTCAACACAAGTGGATAAAATGTCCTATATTGGACACTATTTTTCTAAAGGGGCCGCATGAGCAACTGCCTAACAAAGAACAATATAAACTCCCAGAGTTTGGGCATTTTACTATTATTTGGGCATCGGTAATAATTTGATTGTTTTTTGTTCTAAAGCCTCCTGATGCTGAGGAAATCTAGACCATCATCAATCTAAAGAGAGTGTGTCTACTTGACATCACACAATCTCATTCATCTTCATCTGTCTTTCACTTCCTGTCACTCTTATGCAAAATGGACACTGAGGCTGCACCTTCTCTTCCCCTTCATGTGTACGCTGGGGGAGGGGGTGGGAGGTAAAATGTCTGTGGAGATTTCCGAGACCACCAGAGACCACACAGCAGACACTGTCCTCAGCCTGGGAGCCTGGGGTGCTGCGGTGCAGCTTATGGGTTTGACATAAATACGACACAGCAGGAAGCAGAATTACGGGATTCTTGAACTATGCATCACGCTTCCTTTGCTGGATCGCCAGAATCCCCAAGAAACTCCAGCTTTCGTTTCCCCAGACTACATGAAACTGAAATATTGTCCAAAAAGACACGAACAATGCACACCATATGGGCCACGGAAGGCTATCAATTTCCTCCTCTGACAGGCCAGGCATTCACCCTGTTCTAATGTACTAACTTAAGGGCATCATGACATAGAGGCAGTGGGTTAACACAACAGGAGTGTGGAGTATGATGCCCAAACGCCTAAATTAAATGTAGCCAAAGTTAGACTAAATGTATTTTTCTTTGACACTAGAACAGTCCTTTTTTTTCTTTCCAGTTTTCGGCTAAAAATAAAACACCTTTTAGCATTAGCACATGAAATTTACTTTAATTTTTTTGTCACCTCTTCTCTTCCGACTAGTTTCCTCCAGACAAGACAGGTGGGAAAAACTAAGTCTACTCATTTCATAACAGGAAATTGTTTGTGTTTTTTTTAAATTGTCTCTTAAGGCTGTTTTGTTTCTACCAGCACATTTAGAGCATATTGTGAACACCATGTTCTAATCACACATGTGCCAAAACATTTTTTTACAGTACTATTACACCATACACAAATAATACTCCATAACAGTTCTTCAGAGAAAAAAAATCTGGAAAGGATATAGACTTCTGATGTACCATATATCATCTGAGTAGTAACAAAAGTACAGTTAAGAAAAAAATTCATACTCCATAGGAATATGAAATTCTACCTGAAACAGAAAAAGATTAAACTATATTTTACAAAAAACACTAATTATTTAAAGCATTGTTTTTGCACAACTACAGAATAAGATGCAGAATATTTAGCCATGGTTCAATGTACTACATTCAAAGCTGTACTTGAACGCATAGCACATCATCTGATGACCTTGAAACCATTCTTAAAAACACTTTTTCTCATTTACCAGTTTTATGTTTTGCTGCCAGTAATAATTTTATTTTCACCTATTACAAATTAAACATACATTTTCAAAAATTCGAACACTAAATTAAAGACCTTTAGATTCCTCCTGACCTAGTGAAAATAAGTCTCTGTGCTTAACTGGCAAACACTTACAATATTTTAATTTAAATGTGCTGACTTAAAATTAATTGGTTAAAAACACAGATTTCTAATTTTTAAAAATGAATCAAAGTGTGTATGTATGTATGGGTGTATACATATGATGTATGCATGTATATATGTACACATACATATATACATATATATAGATACGTACGTTTGCATACGTTTGCACTTTTCTCTGAAGCCTCTTGAAGCAAAGTTTAATTAGTCAAGAGGTGTTAACAGTGTGTAATAATAATAATATTGGCTCTTAAAACACTTATTTTGAACAATTAGGTGTTTTTAAAACCGAGGCATTAAAGGTAACATTTTATAACCGATCAAAAATATGACTAGAATTTTGACAAGATGTTTCCCAAACTTTCATTTTTCAAAAGTCTGTGATGTTGGGCAGTCACTTATGAGTTGCTGTGAAGGGAACACAGCACCACCTTCTAAGGCAAATGTTATTAGCAGGCAAGAAACACACAAGGACAATGCAAAAAATCTGAAATGTGAAACAGAAGCAGCACTTCCATCTCTTTAATCTCCAACTCTGGAGACAAGCTCTGCCCCAAATCTGGTTAATCATTTTCTCTAAGAGATCCAAGATATCCACAGACTAAATTATCCTTAAGAGAATGGAAGTCATCTACCTTGGGATTTTGACTTATTCTAAGATGAACTTGAAAAAAGGCCCAAGACTTTAGAGTGGCCCAAGAATAACTGCTTATCTCTAGGTTTATCTTAAACATTTCTCAAGCTGTTTTGTACAAGCTGTAGGTAAAAACTAGGACAAATTACATCTCACTGTAAAACACAGCAGCTAGGGTTCAATTTAGGTCTTACAGAGAGAAAAGTAAGCAAAATAGATTATAAATCAACAATTCCCCTGTACTAAATAACAGGCTTACAAAATGTTACACATATAAACATGAAAAAAATGTATCCTTTAGAAAGGAATTTCAATTCGTTTCTCCTTTTCTATTTTGAGCGAGATTACATGTATAATTGGCAGACACAGCCAGACAAGCCACGGCAGAGAAATGCCAATCTGAGAAAAGGCAGCGGGTTCCACAGAACAAGGACATTTCAAGGCGGCTGGTTTGTAGCCAGTCAGATGACAGGCAGGAGAAGCTGGGCTCTGAGACTTGGCCGTTGTTCTTAGTGCCCAGGAGAGAATTCACGCAGGGGAGGTAGGAAGAATCCTAGTGCAGCCTTAAGATTCCGGCCCCTGGTGGACACACACCATTTCTCAGTTATTCAATCACATGCTAACCTCGGTGCCACTGTGAGGGGCTTTTGCAAATATAATTAAGGTCCTGAATCAGCTGACTTTAAGGTGGGGAGATTTTCCTTGGTGGGCCCAGCCTGATCAGGTGAGACTTTGAGAGAGACTGGGCTTCCCTGGCAACGGCAATTCAAAGCACGAGAGGGATAAAATATAAGAGATTCTCTACTGCTGTGTTTGGAGATGGGGAGGGGCCATGTGGGTGATCTCCAGCAGCCAAGGGTGGCTCCCAGCTGAAGCCAGTAAGGCAAGTCAGCCCCTAGGCCTGCAATCACAGCAAGTGAATTCTGCCCCCGCCACGTGACTGAGAGAGGAATACCAGCTCCTCAGGAGAACGTAGTCCGCAACACCTTGTTTTTAGCCTTGAGTGAGTCCCTGAGCAGACGGCTCAGTCACGCCTGCCCAGGTCTGACCTACCTACAGAAACACTAATAAATGGGTGTGTGAGGCTGCTAAATTTGAGGTAGTTTGTTACGCAGCAAGAGAAAACTAACACAAGCAAAACCTGGGCTAAGTCACGCTGCTTGATTAAGAAGAACCTCAAGTTTATTGTAAGCCCAAAGCCCCAAAAGGTATCTAACCCTGAGGACATGTAATAATATTAAGAAACCAAAGAAAAGCACTATTAGGTCAAGCATTGTAGAAAAGGAAGCCTGAGAAATTTTAGGAAACCTGAGAAAATTAGCCATGGGGTTACCAGGAGACAAATGTCATAGAAATACAATGTACTCTTACCAGGTAGAAGGTGATTTTTCTGGATTCAACACCTTTACTTGTGAAACCAAAAGGTGGGACCAGGTCATCTTTACGGGCTCTCTTAGCACGTTTTATAATCCGTGGTCAGATACAGTCCTACCTTTACAGACATCAGAGATGCTTGGGTACCAGCCCAGATCCCACAGATGCTCAGAACTCACCTAGTGTCTTATAAAGAGCTGCATCAGAAAGCAAACCATTTACTCAGGCCCAATGCTTTCCTAGATTGACCAAAGGGTCTTTAACACTTAGCAAAATACCAAAATGAATGAAAGCAACGCTTTCTTTCTACATAAAAGCTCCTTTCATGTCTTCAAATGGACCATTTTTGAAATCCCATTTTTAAAACCCGAAGTCTGTGTATAAGTGCACAGGTGGAGCAGCTCATAAGCTCATATACTCTTAACAAAACGAGAAATTGGTTCATGCTCAATTTAAATCCTTGTGAAAAATTACACATTAAGTACAAATTAGACACTTAAAATTCAGTTGACTCCATTATTAAACTATGACCCAGAGGGGAAAAGTGGTAGCAATAGCTTTAGTTTAAAATCTTTCTGTATCCTCTAAATGAAAAATTGATTAGAAAGTAATATGACATAAAAAAAACACCACCAATATGACCAAATGGCCAGTTCCTGATTTTACCACACACACACGCTGCCTTCTTTCTTACCTTGTCTATCCTATCTGGGCGGTTGGTAGCTGCCAAAATTGTCACGTCCTGTAACTGTTCAATGCCATCCATTTCCGTTAGGAGCTGAGCCAAAACACGGTCGGCTACATTCCCCGCATCTGAAGAACTGATTTTTAAAAATAACAGTTTTAAAAATCTGTTTATCTATCCCCAAATACTCTGTTATTTTAAAAATAGCATATATTCTATAACAAGAAAAACTATGTTTCAAAATATAAAATGCATGCTTCAGAATTTATTACTTGTTAAACGATCATATCCTCAAACGAACTATATTCAAATTATTTATTTTCCTCCACCATCAACCATGTTTATTTTCTCTCCAATAATGAAATGCTGGGTGAGTGTCTCATATAAAAGATCCAGGAAAAAAGAGAGAAGATAATTTATAAAGAAGTTGATATATAAGAGACATGTAAGGAGATAAACCAATGTTTCCATCAGTCACTGGCGGAAAAGGACTTCAACCACAAACACACTGGCTTTGAGATGCCCGTGGGACAACTTGAGATTCAGACATAAAAGAAAGAGGCCTCAGGTAGAAACTGATCTCTGGAAGTCTTTGCCATAAAGATGGTACCTGGAGAGGTGGAAGTAGAAAAGATCACCTAGGAAGTGTACAGTGAATCAAGAAAAATAAATCAATGACAGGATATTAACACCGATGTTTCATAATAGAAGGGTGTGTACAGTTAGCTCATGAACTGTCAAATACTGGGGAGTCAAGTAAAGGGATGAAAACTGCTGACTGGGTTTATCCACAGGAAAGCTTTACTCCCTAGCAGAGAGTTACACGCACACAAAAACCCTTAACCTAACTGCACTACTAGACAATAGTCAATGCTTCGAATTGTTGTGCCTTACCTAAAGGAGTGTGTGTACCATAACTAAACAGCTCCAAGGGAAGGGCCTCCTTTCATCAAAAGAAGAAGTCCTGGGGCGATGCCACAAATCATGTCACGTGAGCTGCTGCAAACTGTCTTCCCCTGACAGGAGCTATGCCAAATAACGTCAGGACGCATCCTTAGTTACATCCTGTACCCTCTCCCTTCCTCCTCCGATGAACTAGTAAGACTGCCAGATGTCCTAGTGGTAAGTGTGAATGTATTAGCTGAGCTTGCTGAAGTAAAAAAAATAGCGACTAGATTTTGTCCCAGATTAGCCAATGGTGACTGCGTTATGGTGGGAGGAGGGTCAGAGGGAAAACGAGGGGAATAATTGCATTAGAAAGGACAAAAATTCGTTCAATTCAATTCAGCTCATTCATTCGACAAATATTTATTGCCTAGCAGGCCAGGCATAGTTTTAGCAAATACGAATGAAAAGGTTAAGAAGGCAGCCCCATATATATAATTAAGTTAGAGGCTAAGAAAATGAGTTATTTTAATAAATAGATTTATTATTATTAGAAGCCACTTATAGACAGAGGGTCACATGGTGACCGTTTTACAAAATTCATTAGTATACCAGGGGCAGCAATAGTCTTTCTCAAGATGTTTCCTCACCGACCTGAAAAGTATGACCTTCATTATTGTTGCTATGCTTTGTTACCGAATTACTATGACTGTCAGCTAATTAAAAAGAACATCTATCATTTCTGCATCCTGAGCACAAATGACAAAGCTTTGCACGTCCAGACCCACGTTTAGAGTTAGTGTGTGCAAAAACTAATTGAGATGCCTACCATTGGGAACTTTTTGTGACATTTTAAAATGTATGCTAGAAAAAAATGTAAAACTTTAAATTGGACACATGAGATAGCCTATAATCTAGAATTTGTTTTTGAAAAAGCATTGCTTAGCACTTCATGAATCCTTTTCGGAGCTCTTTGACAGATGAATATATTCCAAAGCTTACAAATGCTTCTTTATAATGATGATGATGCTTCTATGAACATAAATGCAGGTCACAAAATTCCAAAAGACCATCTCAGTATTTAATTAAAAAAAAAATCGGTTCACAAATGACACTAGGACGTGGTAATGTCAGATTCCGACGAGAGAACCGAACCTCTTGTTTCTGAGGCTTCATTCTCTTATTTGAAAAATCAATGTCTGGGTGCTTCTTGGATGGACAGCTGAGACAAGAGGGTGGAGACATTATTGTTCCCTGAGAATTTCATAATTATTGCCATGTATGAATGAGGGGGTTGAATTAAATAATACATATACAGGTCCTTCTAGCTTTCAAATTCTGTGATGGAATTATGTAGCACCTAAGTAAAGTTATTTATTCATTATTTTTAATAAAAATATTTGTATTCAAGGGCCGGATGAGTGGTGCGATGGTTAAGAGCTGGCTTGGGACACCAGAGGGCCCCGGTTCGGATCCCACATATGAGGGCCAGTGACACTGCCCTCAAGAAAAAAAATTAAAAAAAAAAAATATTTGTATTCAGAAACTTATTGACACCTCCAATCGGGCACTTCTAAACAGAAAGAGGCGAACTTATACTTGTCCGATTTGCTATTTGCTGTGGGAGGAAATGGTGGCTGTAAATAACGTGGAAGATTAAGTGAAGGGAATTCTTTGGATTCTCATTACCCATGCTGCCTTGCCCTTTATTTCCAGAGATCATTGAGAGCTAGCTGGAGAATAGCACAGTGAAAATGTTTTATGGGCTGAGAAATATTCTTGGCTGAATTTCAAAGCTGCAGTAGGAAACAAAAATCATAAAACTTGACATTCTAGGAAATCAAAACCAACTCCCAGAAAAAGTTTAAAAACAAATGTGTAATCACTAACATAATGAAACGGTTTTATAAAACTTTATTATCTGCTAGAGATAGGCAACATGACAATGGGGGAAAAAAAAGTTCAACTGTAGAAAAGACTGAAGCCGGACTTTCCCAAAACATTAATTCTCTTTTCCCTTAAGAGGTCAAGCTCCCCTTCCAAATTATTCATATTCAAAAGTTATATGGTGCCCTGGACAGAAGAGACTTTACGACATCTTAATATGGGTCCGTAAACGACAGCCTCAGACCCAATCTGGCCAGCCAACTGTTTTTTTATTTGATTATATACTTGCTGTGGCTGCTTTCACACTAAAGCAGCAGAGATGAAGTTTCATTAGACTGTATAGCCCCCAAAATGTATTGTACTAACTGGCTTGATACAGAAAAGTGTGCCAACCCCTATCTTAAAGAAATCTCACTGCCATGGTGGTAATTAGTACACTGATTTTATTTTTCAATACTAAATATTTCACAAAAATGGTATATTTATTTCCTTCTCAGTTCCTCCAATAAAATGCTCCATTGTCCCTTCATATGATATCTAAATTACAGGCTAACATCTCAAGCATCCAATTTACATTTTTTTCTAGTATACATTTTAAGATGTCTTTATAAAGAGTTCCAAATGATAGGCATCTGAATTGTTTCAGGCTTGGAAGAGAGCTAAAAAAGACCGAAAGAAGGCTCGCCAAACAAATGCTATTCTGAACACAAGCCTTACCTATGACCATTCTCTTGGGGCACACAAAATGCAAGCCAACTTTCTTTTAAAGGCAAGCCAGCTACCATAAGAGAAACTTTGTGTCCTACAACAAAAAGAACCCCCAGCTCCTAGTAAAATGCTGCAACAGGCCCTCTCTAAGGAAAGTTGGAGCTTTAATCTATATGCTAGAGTACGTAGCTCGGACAAAACACACACACAAAATATTCACAAAACTTTGCTATACGTTATGAAACTAATAAATTGAAAAATCTGTTACACGCTTTCCATTTTTCTTTTGCTCTGTTTTCCTCTGCATTTCTGTTTAACATTAAAAGTTTACCGATGTGAAAACTTATATCTGAGGTGATTAAGTATAAATTAGAAAAAACTGCATAAAAGGAAATAGGCATTGAATCGAGCACCTTGAAACACGGCTGTACAACAGTGGTTAAAAGTATTTAATAAGTGGTTATTGTCAGTTTCTTAAACATAAAAGATTCTTTAAATAGAGAATTTTTACCCTGACATGAACACACTTTTTCCATCCTAAATCTGGATAGTGCAAGAGGCAGTTCAAAGAACACTAAATAAGAAGACATGAGTTTCAGTCTTGTCGAGGCCACATGAGTTAGGGGCCCCTTCCCTTAAATTCTGGGGATAAAAACTTGCACTAGATGACTTCTAAGAATTTTTCCAGCTATAAAACTTTATGGTTTTATGAAATTTTTAAAGCCACTATAAAAAAAAATCACATTAAAACAATTTATAAACTCTCCTGAAAAGTGTCATTTAGAGAAATGATGCCTACAAAAATTTCTTCTACAATGCTTAGTGTCATGAATTCACGGAATTTACCCAAAATCTGAATATTGTGAAACAGGCTACCCCATTTCCTGATCTTTATTTTAAAACTCAGAGCTCTTGACAGAGTGCTGCTAACCCCAGAATGCTCATTTTCTTTTCTTTTTTTTTTTTTTTTAAAGATTTTTTTTATTGGGGAATTAGGGGAATAGGAACAGTGCTGGGGAATTGGGGGAAGGGGAACAGACAAGTTGCTGTCGTTTTGTTCTTCAATCTAGTTGTGGAGGACGTCCTTCACTGGCCCAAGTTGGCACCATCATTGCGCTCTTCCCGGGCGAGGCAGATCAGTCGCCGGCTTCTGGACGGCCGCTCACTGCGGCTGCTGGCCGCTCACGCTGGCTGCTGGCTACACACGGTAGCCCATGACAACCCACTGCCACAGGGGCTGCAGCCTATGCCGTCGCCGGCGACTCATGGCAGCCCAGCTCCAGGTTGAGCTGTTGTTCAGCATCTTAGCTGTAGAGGGCAGTGTCACTGGCCCTCATATGTGGGATCCGAACCGGGGCCCTCTGGCATCCCAAGCGAGTTCTTAACCATCGAGCCACTCGGCCGGCCCCCAGAATGCTCATTTTCAATGACAGCTGACTCAGACCCTCTTACTGCTTTCCTTAACCACTCCACGTAGAAATCAATTCTGGACGATTAAGTGCAGAAACAGCCATCCAAGGCAGCAGTTATTAATATCACAGACTCTCCAACACCACACACAAGAGATCAAGCAGTCAGCGTTTAACTAAGCACTTAATCTTTTTCATTTTTCCATATATTTAATCAACGTCTTTACATTTTAGTCATAAAACAGTATCCCCCCAATTTTTTTATATAATAGCATTAGTTTTACAAAATTGAAGAGACCATCATCTCTTTCTCCCCAATAACAATAGTCTTTCTTCTATTTCTAGAATACAAACTATTTTGATGTTTAAAATTTTGAAATCAGGATATCTCTTAGAGTTGGTGATTTCTCAGCACCATGTCATAGTTTAAAGCTGCATTTTTCTTCAGTAATACTACATAAAATAATGACATGTCTTACAACTGATGGCATCTTAGACTGATGAAATATAGTGCCCGTCACCTGTAGAATACTTTTTCTAATTTCCCAAATGCTTCCGTTTCCTCCACTAGAATATAAACTATTGGGGCAGGATTCATTTCTAGCTCAAGGACTATATTTCTATCTATATAAAAATGATTATTGTAAGAATATCTATGCAGAGATTATAAGGAACATTGAAATTTTATAAGCGGTTATGAGTGCCAGGTACTATGTGAAACACTACACGTATTTGATTCCAACAACGTAGAATTTGTTACTATTATTATCTCCAGTTTGCAAATGAGGAAACTGAGGCTTAGAGGGGAAAGGAAATTGCCTTTGTCCTGTTCACTGATTCATTCGTTCACGAATAAATGAACGCTTGCAAAGGAGTCTTACAACTGCCCAGGTGGACAGATGGGGACATTACTAATGTAAGTCACAGAGAAAATGCTCACAATAAATGCAAGCTTGAGAGGTTAGCTAGTTCACTATTTAGTTCTGAAATCCTGAAATCTGGTGTGGAAGTCGGGTCAAAAAGTGGCTAAGAGTATCTGCTCCGGAGTTGAAGTACCTGAATTCAAACCCCAACTCTGCTACTAGTGACATATGCCCTGAGTAAGGTATTTGTACACTTGTATGCCGAAGCTGTCTCACCTGTGAAATGGGGATGAGAAGAGGACCTACACCTGCGGGGGCTGCTGTGATGATTAGATTACAGCCAAAGGCCACAACATGGTGAGATGTCCAAACCAAGGGAGTCACATTATTTGGAAGTTAAGTAAGTCAGCAAGATGGGCCCTCCAGCTAGTGACTCTAAGTTCCAGAGGTACGTTCCCAGTCCTGAATCTCTTTTCATTCTGCTTGAAGTTTGACACCAGAAGGCAGGCAGTGCCAGCTGATGAGGATGCTTCAGGGTCCATGGCCACCTGCAATGTCCTAGACCAGCAGTTCTCAACCTTCCAAATGCCGCGACCCCTTAATACAGCTCCTCATGTTGTGGTGATCCCCAACCATAAAATTATTTTCGTTCTACTCTATAACTGTAATTTTGCTACTGTCATGAATCGTAATGTAAATATCTTTTTGTTTTCCGATGGTCTTAGGCAACCCCTGTGAAAGGGTCGTTCAACCCCCAAAGGGGTCGCCACCCACAGGTTGAGAACCGCTGTAACCTAGACAGAGGAAGCTGCTCTAGGAACGTCCAGCTTAGTCAGTGGCCATTTCCTCAGTCACAGGAGGCTGGGCCAAGGAGAGACACTACACAGGGACTCCGCCTCACCTGTCCACTTCTGGGGCCATGGCTGCTGCCTAAGACAAGGCTGACGGATGAATGCCGGCCCTGCATGCTCTCCCCTCCCCACTAGAAACCTTGAAAAAGAGAAGATGTACGCTAGCTGGGAGGTGGGGCACAGTACAGGGGCCCATTGTCCACGGTGTAATGTCCGACTTTGCATTAGTGCAGGACCTTTGTGCGAGTGTTCTGTTTTTTACCTGTAAAGCACTAAAAGTTTCTAGTAACATAACAAGCACTAAATGAGTGTTACCTAATATTATTAGCCCAGCATAATTAAAATCCCTTCCTAACCCCAGTGCCTTACTTTCTCCCATATTGCCTATTTTCCAAAGAGTTATGTTACTTTAACAGCATTTGCAATTTCCCCAAATGTTATAGAGATCATTGAAGCACTTTGCAAAGGGAATCTTATATTTCTTCTAACTCACAATATAAAATAAGACAAAAAATCTTATTCAGAACACCCATAATTTAAATGGGCATACAGATAAAGAGAAGTAAATATCAAGGCCCAAAGAAACTGCAATGGGGTAGGAAGGAGGAGAAAACAGTGTTTGTAATTACACACTTTTATAAGCATGAGAAAATCTCTTTTTCTGAAAGCACGAATATTTCCAAAGCTAAGCAAATAGTTGTCTCTGCTCTATTTAAAACGTGCCGCCTGCAACCCTCCAATGCATGGCTCACCTGAGTAACTCCAAATAGTCAAAATAATTGATTTAACATGCACAGGATGGTAAGGACCAGTTCATACTACAATTCTCTGCCCAATTTGTTTGACATCTTATGTTTGGAATGTAAATCTTGATAAGAAGAAGAAGTCTTCTTATGCACTGTCATTTTTCAAGTGGGTTTGATCCAAATGTTAGCATATAAAACAGATAATAACTTTGAACAAATGAAAGCAGTGATTCTTCTATAGCCCAATATTATGTAGAAATGCCTCCTATTTTTTAATTTTTATTTTTCCATGGTTTCTATTTCTTTAACAATGTAGAAAATTGGTTTAGTATCTTGGGAATTTTAAACTTTTGGTATCTATCAATAACTGTTTTTTTCAATTTCGAGAAATAATGTTTAATTTAAATAGCTGACGATACTCATATGGAGGTTTTATCTGTTTTAGTTTTCAGGTAACAGCAATCTAATTGGATGAAACAGTCACTTCCTCGGCAATGCCAGCCCAGCGCACAATTAGAAAGAAACCTGAAAATAGAGTATCACTGTTTGAGATTCCTATGGCAACAAAAACATGCTATATAAACTCAGTGCAGGGCTCAGCAAACTGCAGCTCGGGAGCCACACGCGACTCTGTGGGTACGTTCCGTCTCAAAAGTTTGCCGACCCCTGGAAGAGCCAGTTCTGTCCCTCCCAACAACTTAAAAATTATCGAGAGCCATAAATATGTTTTTACATAATCACCATTATGTGAGTAATATCCTTTAAAATTTTTATAAATGAAACTATGATAGTTTTGTTTTCATTTTCAATTTTACTTCAGAGCCTGTGGCTCATGAGCTGCAGTTTGCTGACCCCTGGTGGCTCTTCCGTCTCAAAAGTTTGCCGACCCCTGACTTAGTGCCCCTCAAGTACAACCAAAGCTCTCTCCTTTAGACTAGTGGCATAGCATTATGCTCACCAGTCTCATCTTTGTTTTCTGAACTGTCAGCTAGCTCAACCGAAATTTTTCTATGCAAAGGCAGCTGCATAGAATCTATTTGTACTTTATTTGAAAGAGTCACTGAAGGAGGAAGAAAGGCACACAATACAGAATATGATAAAGAAGAGTATTAGAGGAAATGACGCCTAGAGGCTGCAAATCATTAGCATCGCTGATACATTTGCAAATTCCCACTGAGCCAAATTTGCCTGCAACAACAGGATATTTCCACCAAGTGCCTTTTCTGGTTTCTCACACCATTTTATTTCAAAAGCATTTTATGAGAACTCTGCTCCACATTCTACTTCCCATCTGGTTCAGATTTAAGGAAGTATCCCACCCTATTCCTTGTTAGGCTCCAAAAACAGATGTCCCCATGCCATGTAAATGTGGCAGGTCACACTACTTCAGCTAACTTCTCTGGCTTCCTTTTCTTCTCTTGAGTTAAGGTGACCTTGAGTTATCTGTAAGCTTTTGTGCCATCTCACCTCAGAAGTAATAAAAGGGCCCAGGTATTTAAGGATATCGAACAGGTTACGCTCTTGTTGGACGACGCAGCTCTACCCAGGAAGGAAGAGGGCAGCAATGCCTCTTGTGGGATTTAATACTGGGGACTTCCATGGTGCCCTCTGCCATCACTGTAATTACCATCAGCAAACTTTTATAACCACTATATACACCAGGAAGCTATGCACAAAGTACATAAGTCAACGTTCTCCAACGTGAAGGGCTCGTTAATACATATTCCTCAACAGACCTCTAAGCATGTATATAGAAAAAAAATCATACTTGTAAACAGTTCTGAGATATATACATTTGAAATATTATAAATAATTCTCTTTATTGCCTGAGATTCAGAAACAAAAGCATTTAATTTGTATCTACTGTACCTAATTATATTTTAGGAAACATGATTTCATCCAGAGAATACTAAAATCTGTATAACATCTTTTTTTCATAAATGGGTTCTACTGTATCATATAATTATGCTTAATTGAGCTCTGTTTATAGTTTTAATCATGTATTTATAACAACTCAAATTTTGATAGACAGTGCCGGGAGTCTCTGTAGACAGGCTACAAAAATGAATTAAAATGCCCCTACTGGATATCAGTGTTATTGTAAAAACAAAAAAATTGTACATCAAAGTATTAAAAAGTAATCATGTGAGGGGCCGGCCATGTGGCGCGTTGGTTGGGAGTTGGCTTGGGAAGCCAGCTCTGAGCAGCAGGGCCCCGGTTCGGATCCCACATGGGCCAGTGACACTGCACCCTCTACAGCTAAGATGGTGAACAACAGCTCGACCTGGAGCTGAGCTGCCTTGAGTCGCCAGCGACAGTGCGTAGGCTGCAGTGGGGCTGGCTGGCAGCTGGTGTGAGCTGCCGTGAGCGGCCGTCCAACGGCTGGTGAGTTACTGCCTCACCTGGGAAGAGCACAATGATAA
>NW_017731351.1:6062084-6064874 GCF_001890085.2 Hipposideros armiger
AACTTGTCTGTTCCCCTTCCCCGATTCCCCAACGCTGTTCCCCTCCCCTAATTCCCCAATAAAATCTTTAAAAAAAAAAGTAATCATGTGAAATAATTTAATGGGTATAAGACAAAAAACCGACATGAATGTAAAAATGTTTTCTTTTAGGTCAAATGTATTAATAAATAAAATTTGCATAAGAATGCTATTTGCTCTACACACTGTAGCTGTACTATTTCACAGCAGTCTTATGACATATTGCTTACCTGCCCCTCTGAACCGCTAAGGCATCCAGTTCATCAAAGAAAATAATGGAAGGGGCCACGGCCCTTGCTTTTCGGAAGACCTGGGGGAAAGAACACTGTATTAGCTAATGATCAGCAAACTCCAAAATAGCTGGTTTCAGTTTGAAAACTGTATTTAGAGCTAAATCTATTATGTACAAGCCAACCAGCCCAATCATTTTGTTCACAACCTACAACAGGTGCGTACACACTCTATAAGGATGTCAGAGCATCTTCTTCCACGGTGCTTACTTGTGAACAGAGACAAGACAACAGCACAATCACAGAGGTGTGTAGGAGGCAACCAGGCTGAGCGACCAATCTCAGCTACAACCCTAGCCCACTCACACAGGCTGCGTGACCTGCAGCGAGCAGCTAACTTTCCTTGTCTAAACTTCAATTTCCTCCTCTATCTAAACAGATAATGATAAGTGCCAGCCTCAGAAGATTATTTTAAGAGCTGACGAAAATAAGAATGCAAAGCATTTAGCACAATGTCTAAAACATGGTAAGAGCTCAGTAACTGATACAATAAACACATCTTTAAAAGAAAACCCATAAATGTATAAAATTAGCCATAGCTTAGCATATAAAATACCCATAAACTCAAAAGCCACATGCCTTGCTCATTTCTATGAAGACTGTATGGGAACAACAGTTGGTATAAAGCCAGGACAAGAAAAATGGCCAAAATTTGAAAGAGCATAGGCTGGTCAGACCAGAAGTCAGACTATCAACATCAGAGGCTGGCCAGATAGCAGCCATGGGACGGTATGTGGAAACGGGCTAGAAAAAGTCAGCATAGGCACAAGGAAATCCAAACGTGTCTTACCTGTAGCCATTTTCTTGTCACAAGTATCAAGACCATAAAAACACAAAACTGTTACCTAAACATTAATATTAATAAACATCACCTTTTTTCATATTTTAATCAATGATGGTGCTGTCATTATTAGTTAATGTCATATACAGTTGCCATCATCTACATTTTAAAGGAAAAAAAAGACAAAAGGTAACAAGGTGTTTTCTCAGATGAACAAGGAAGCATTCTAATCTCCAATACTCGGGTTTTTCACAGATGGAGACCATCCACTCCACTGCTGTCTGTGTGCTCCTGCCCTCCTTACCTCTGTAAGGGCACAGGGAACCCTGTGTGATGCAGGCCAGCTCTGTGAGGACACAGAGGTGGGGGTGGGGGTAGGGGGGCCTGTGTGACCCTGGCCAGCCTCTGCCTATCTGCCTAGGAAAGCTCAAATTATGGTGGTCACCTGATTCCAGTGCTTTGTTCTACAAGAATTCACCACATGCAGTTTCCACAATATGGAGTGGCCCGTCAATTAGGCACAGGTTTTAAAACTTAGGAGAGGAAGGGGTGCATTGTCTAAATCACCATGCTAAGGTAAATAAATAAGACAGGAGAGTACAGTGGAGTTTTCATACACTAAGCTTATTCTATTTAAAGGCCTACCTCGTTTAAAGGATTTAAACCTCATTCTGAGATCATGCATTCTTTGCAAGTACAGACATATCCTTTTTTTTTTTTTGAATGAAATGCTGATACTTGTTTTAAAAAATCTTTATTTGGTAAGATTAAAGGCTGGTAATACTAAAATGTTTGAAAACAAAAACAAAGTATTGTAGATGATCAAAACTGCATTTTAAAACAATAAACTAATATCTGTCTGAAGAAAAAATATACCACTAGAATTTAGATTTGGAGATTTCAAAAATCTAACCCAAAACAAAACGGACACCATCCCAAGGACAGATGTGTGGTTCTGCTGCAGAGTCCACTTTACGGGTCTTCTTACCTCTCTAACCGCTCTTTCGGATTCACCAACATATTTATTCATCAATTCAGGCCCCTGCATGAAAAGAAAACTGTTCAGTTCTTTATAAATGCAACCATGTGTACATCTTTCAATGAAAAACATATATATATAAAAGAAGAAAAAGAAAAAATAAACAAATGTCTGCTTCTAGTTAAATTAGTTCCTTTAGGATGCTTATTTTCACTGGGTGTTATTTGTGCCTCAAAAAGCCATTCTAAGTTCCAAAAACTACACATCAGTACAAAGGAAAAGCTGTGATTATATCTTGTTCATCATGTGTCTACCCACTGGCCCACATTTCTTTATATCAGGCATGGTGCTAAGCATTGAAAGGTGGACCAGCCCCATCAGGAAGATCAGCAAAGGCAACACCCAGGATTCCCAGGGCGAACCAGTGGCTGGTCTTAAGGGGTCCACTTGTCAGGATGTGTTGAAGTCCACTAGATCAGCAGCCCTCTCTGACAAGAAGCAAGACCTCAGGCTACTCTTTGTATGGCTCCATGATAACTCCTGAAAATGGAACAGGGATCATGGAATCCATGACATGATCTTACAATATTTTCCCAAGTATTGCCAATATAAATGCTGCCCTAAAGATCTCTGCCCTCACTTCACCTGGCCAGGTAAACATCGACTGTATACATCTTCAGGGCCGTCTGCCCTCATCTGATGTGGCCATGTAGACACCGACT